>NC_068938.1:148868036-148872882 GCF_016801865.2 Culex pipiens pallens
ATTACGGTACACAAATTCAGGTTAAAAAAACGTGGTTAAAACCTACCTACTTTAACATTGAACCGTTCTAGCGCTCCAACCCATCTCCCAGCAGTACTGTGCAGCCAACTCTTCCAAAAGAAGGTCCCAACGGCGTGTGGAGGTGGACTGCTCCAGTGCAATGATGCAATTCCGTGCAGCCTGCAGCGTGTTTTTTTATTCCTCTACTCAACTCAAACTCTCCGCGCTCCTTGGGCAGGGAACAGTAGGTCATCCAATCTCCAACTGGCTGCTGCTGCTGCAGACACACTCTGTTTTTTGGCCACCACCTGGACCGTCGTCCGTGCAAACAGTCCTGCGGGGGTGAAAATCAAGAAGAACAACGCAACGGCTCCGGTAAGGAACCAGGCATTTAATCATGGGAATGTGTCATAATCTGGAACGATTACCGAAAGATATATGATGTTGGGTTTTGCTGGATGCTGCTGCTGCTGTGAGGAGCTGTTTGGTTAAGTTCCTTTGCGGGCTGGCACTCCAAGAGATGAAATATGAGAAAAAGATCAACGCAGAAGAGGTACCGTGTTAGGGGTTCGTGTGATGCATGGCGTTTGGGTCTCAGCACGTAGTGCCAGAAGTTATGAAACCTTTTTACAGTCGGTTGGAATTTTACAATAAATGAAAATCAATGTGCTTCTTCTTTCATGTTTTGAATCCTTGAATCTTTAATTCTTTGAATCTTTGAATCTTTGAATCTTTGAATCTTGGAATCTTTGAATCTTTGAATCTTTGAATCTTTGAATCTTTGAATCTTTGAATCTTTGAATCTTTGAATCTTTGAATCTTTGAATCTTTGAATCTTTGAATCTTTGAATCTTTGAATCTTTGAATCTTTGAATCTTTGAATCTTTGAATCTTTGAATCTTTGAATCTTTGAATCTTTGAATCTTTGAATCTTTGAATTTTACAGTGTTTTACACAATTTAACGTTAAAACATTATAACTTTTAAACTTAAAACAATTATAATGATTGAAAAAAATATATTTCGGGGAGTAAAAAGTGAAACATCATAACTCAAAAACTGATCACATTATAAAAACAAACTAGAAACAAACCCCGAAGACATTTATGACGGTTTTTAATCTTCCAAGAAAACGCAGCAAAACTCCCCTCCGTTGCAATGCAAAAACCATAAATACCGTTAAGGATTGAACTCACGCACTATGACATGGGGGGGACTGGTCCACACCACACCCTCCTCGCCATCGTCAAAGTCATCTCCTTGATTTGTAGAGCCATCCAGCCGTGACGATTTATTACTTCCCGTGAGATTCGGTGACTTCCTTGGGTGCTAGGCTTTTTTTTTGCTCTCCACCTCCCCGAACACTTCCCGATATCCATACTGGGCCGATAAATCGTGTGTCTTCCAGACTAGGGCTAGAAGAAAAGAAGGAAGTTTCTCGGGCAAGATATCAATAACTTCTTGCCGCGAGGTTTAGAAGCATACATATTCATGTTGAATTGGTAAAAAAACAAAATTTAACAGAAAAGTACAACCAATACAGAAAAAATAAATTTCACAATTAACTTTTAGATTGCAAAGTTGATACAGAATACCGCAACCTAATATTTTATCCAAAAGACTTCCTTATCCCATTTTTTCAACTCTCGCGACATCAAGGTCCCACCATCTCGTTGAACGATATGATTTCAACTCTACCAGAAAAAAACTCACGTGATTGTTCTATGCCTGGTCGATTTCTCCGGGAGGGAGTCGACGATACGTGCTCATAATTTATCCACACATTTGTGATTTATGGTGCGTTGTGGCTCGTGGGGACATCCCCTTTTGGATTTTGCGTGTTTTTTTTTTTTCACTCAAAGTTGACGACGAAGAAACCAATTCAAAGGCAGTGGCAGCAGCAGCAAAAAACTCAATTTTCACACTCCACTTTATTCAAAGTCTCGTTCGACAAACAATTTGCCCTCCGGAACTGAGAGCGTGGAAGTTCTGATTTGATGAAAACACGGAAATTGTTGCATTGAACTTGAAACTTGTTTTTTGTTTTTTGTTTTTTTTGTTTTTTGTTTTTTGTTTTTTGTTTTTTGTTTTTTGTTTTTTGTTTTTTGTTTTTTGTTTTTTGTTTTTTGTTTTTTGTTTTTTGTTTTTTGTTTTTTGTTTTTTGTTTTTTGTTTTTTGTTTTTTGTTTTTTGTTTTTTGTTTTTTGTTTTTTGTTTTTTGTTTTTTGTTTTTTGTTTTTTGTTTTTTGTTTTTTGTTTTTTGTTTTTTGTTTTTTGTTTTTTGTTTTTTGTTTTTTTGTTTTTTGTTTTTTGTTTTTTGTTTTTTGTTTTTTGTTTTTTGTTTTTTGTTTTTTGTTTTTTGTTTTTTGTTTTTTGTTTTTTGTTTTTTGTTTTTTGTTTTTTGTTTTTTGTTTTTTGTTTTTTGTTTTTTGTTTTTTGTTTTTTGTTTTTTGTTTTTTGTTTTTTGTTTTTGTTTTTTGTTTTTTGTTTTTTGTTTTTTGTTTTTTGTTTTTTGTTTTTTGTTTTTTGTTTTTTGTTTTTTGTTTTTTGTTTTTTGTTTTTTGTTTTTTGTTTTTTGTTTTTTGTTTTTTGTTTTTTGTTTTTTTGTTTTTTGTTTTTTGTTTTTTGTTTTTTGTTTTTTGTTTTTTGTTTTTTGTTTTTTGTTTTTTGTTTTTTGTTTTTTGTTTTTTGTTTTTTGTTTTTTGATTTTTGTTTTTTGTTTTTTGTTTTTTGTTTTTTGTTTTTTGTTTTTTGTTTTTTGTTTTTTGTTTTTTTTGTTTTTTTGTTTTTTTGCATACTTTTCTATTGAACTGTTACATGTTTCGATAAATAGTTTTAAAGTTACGTATAAAAATGCGTTTTTGCATTTTTATGGATGTTACATAAAAGGCCGGCAGACCAAATAGCAGCATGTTAAATATTATTTGATAGGTTATCAATATACTGAAATGTTCAATATAACATATAATTATTGAGTTTTTCTGACTTTTATGATATAATTTGTTATGTTCGTTTATTTAAAACCAAATGATTTTTTTTTTCGAAACAATCAAAATGTTTCAATATTTTTCTACCTCCAGATTTTGTTTGATTCCACTTTCAGTGTCCCATAACTTCTTCCGGCTCGTTTTGAAGAGCCAGTTTCCTGCGGGTCATGCTCGATTGGCGCACACCCATGCCTGCCGACAGAGTTTCCTTCTTTTAATACAAGGTAATATATGTAACGCATGTTCTCGACTGTTTGCAACAGCCATTGAAATATTTTATCAACTCCTTCCGCGATATTTTTTTCTCTCGTTTAGCCAATGGTTTCACTGTCTTCAGTGCTTCCTGTGTTGAGCAGTTTGCGCCAGCAGGAGAGGATCGTTTCAATGATTTTATTGATATTTGTTATTTTTGCCTCACTTATTCTTTCGATGAGGAGGCTCAGTGATTTTGTTTGCCAAGTCGTCGAGTGTCCTCCTTTTCCAGGGCTTGCGAAAACCAAAGGTTTCCCAGTGTGCCAAAAGGATTTTCCGGGAGTTGCAAGGAATAGCTGCACAGTGGGCTATTAAGGACATTGTGGAAACTATAATTATTTGTTTAATAAAATATTAATATTACCCATTTTAAAGTCGATTTTTGCTGGAAAAATTGTTTACATAAACATATTTTTTTCTGATTATGATTGCATTTAACCCACCGTGCCTTATCGTGTCGTCCCAGTTCTTTACGACATGCTTAATGGAGTGTGTCTCGTTTCAGGGCTCGTTCTGGGCGAACGACGTGTTCCTCTCTTCTTCAGGTCTTCAGGTCTCTGCTGAGAAGGAAGCCAGCGGGCCAGAAGTATAAACATGGAAATACAATTGTCTAGATTTCGATTTACATTCCCCTTTCTCTTCACTTTTTTCCCTTCTTAGAGCAGGACTAATATCGTTATTTGCATGTGTACTTGATATTTTTTTCTCCTTTCGTTACAGATTTTGATTCCACTCCGCTTCGGGAACATGTTTTCTCAGATGTTGCGTGGAGAACGAGCTTTTGATTTTCCACGACAAGCTCCTCATTTTTCGAGACTTGATGGTGTATCTTTTTTTTCGCTGGGGTTGTGGAACGAGATTCGGTTTTTTTAGGTCTTGTGATTTTCGCAATCAATATGGGTATAGAAGTTAATAAGCTTGATTTGACAAGAAACATACACGCTGAGTTTATTTGTGTCAGAATTTGGCATTCATCTGTATCAAATATTAGCTTGATTGGTGAAAGACTCAAGTATACTGAGAAAATGAGCTATATTCATGGCCAATTTGCTGCAAAATTTGCACCGAATAATTTTTTCATCCTTTTTTGGGAATGTTCTGAAAAAAATTTAATGTATATTTGATTTTTTCATGTTTTTGTTTTTTTTAGTTGTGTATACTAGAGGATTCAACTGAAAAGTTTTACCAATTTTAACACAAAATTTTTAAATATTTTTGAAGTTTTCTGCATTTTTTTTATCGTGAGCCTTTTCGAAGAAATGATGGTTTCTAATTTTTGATTTACTTTAGGCCGTTGCAAATATTTATGTCTCTATCATTATCAGTTTTGTAAAAAAATAATAAATTTTAAAAATCTGAGAAAAATCCATGTGATTTTCTTTACAACTCAACAAACGAAGCAAAATCGATCAGAAAATTCCATCAAAACTCACCAATTTTCGAATACTTACGTACCATTTTTGTATGGACACGGTCAAAATTGTGTGGAGCCTTGTATGGGTGAGCCAATGACACAAAATGACTTCTTTGATCATAGGGAAGGAATTAGAATTTCCTTGGGTGGAAAATTGCTCATATTTATTGTGGGTTTCCCTTCAAAATTAATTTA
>NC_068938.1:149172982-149443289 GCF_016801865.2 Culex pipiens pallens
AATTTGCAGCCTGAAACGGTGATGAGATAGAAATCTGGTGTCAAAGGGACTTTTATGTAAAATTAGACGCCCAATTTGATGGCGTACTCAGAATTCCGAAAAAACGTATTTTTCATCGAAAAAAACACTAAAAAAGTTTTAAAAATTCTCCCATTTTCCGTTACTCGACTGTAAAAAATTTTGGAACATGTCATTTTATGGGAAATTTAATGTACTTTTCGAATCTACATTGTCCCAGAAGGGTCATTTTTTCATTTAGAACAAAATTTTTCATTTTAAAATTTCGTGTTTTTTCTAACTTTGCAGGGTTATTTTTTAGAGTGTAACAATGTTCTACAAAGTTGTAGAGCAGACAATTACAAAAATTTTGATATATAGACATAAGGGGTTTGCTTATAAACATCACGAGTTATCGCGATTTTACGAAAAAAAGTTTTGAAAAAGTTGGTCGTCATCGATCATGGCCGTTCATGGTCACTCGCGACAGACACGGACGACGAAACAAAGAGAAACGCAAAAAGTAACTTTTTCAAAACTTTTTTTCGTAAAATCGCGATAACTTGTGATGTTTATAAGCAAAACCCTTATGTATATATATTAAAATTTTTGTAATTGTCTGCTCTACAACTTTGTAGAACATTGTTACACTCTAAAAAATAACCCTGCAAAGTTAGAAAAAACACGAAATTTTAAAATGAAAAATTTTGTTCTAAATGAAAAAATGACCCTTCTGGGACAATGTAGATTCGAAAAGTACAATAAATTTCCCATAAAATGACATGTTCCAAAATTTTTTACAGTCGAGTAACGGAAAATGGGAGAATTTTTAAAACTTTTTTAGTGTTTTTTTCGATGAAAAATACGTTTTTTCGGAATTCTGAGTACGCCATCAAATCGGGCGTCTAATTTTACATAAAAGCCCCTTTGACACCAGATTTCTATCTCATCACCGTTTCAGGCTGCAAATTTTTGAAAAACACCTCTTTTTTCGCATGTTCAAAAAAGGAAGGGGTCGTACCGCCCCTCCGTCACGAGATATCAAAAAACGGACCTCGGATTCGTGATCAGGGACAAAAGTTACCCCTTAGGACAAAGTTTCACGCAAATCGAAGAGGGGTCGGGGCAACTTTTCCCGATTTCGTGTGAGTTGGTAGAGAATTACCCATAAGAAAACGAAAAAAAATTGAAATTGTATGACAAAAAACTTTGTCTAAGACCGCAAAACGTTCCGAGTTATTAGACGTTTTTGTATGAAAAATGTTTTTTTTCGCCAACTTCAACGATAAAAACCTTTGACCCTCAACCGATTTCGCTCAAATTTCTCTCAGTTAATTATTTTTGCCTAAGGAACCGAATCAGCGGATATCCCTGAGGTCGATTTTTTTTAATTGCCACCCTAGTGGGTAATCAACAAACAAAAAAAAAATGGCGAGTCCAAATATTTTCTCTAATTTAAGTCAAATCAGAGCTCTTTTGATCTGAATCCAGCTGGTTTGAGATTTTGTTTAAAATCCAGTATTGTTCAGTTCTGATATTTTCAAGTTCAGAAAAAAAAATTTCTTATATATATTTGATACGACGATATTTTGGATACTATTAAGCTGATTTGAATATCTCTCCTAGAAAAGTTATGGAATTTTAAAATCAAAAGATAAATTGAAAAGAAGAAAAAAATGTTTGTTTCCCTATGAAGTTCATTTATTTTCGTTTAATTTTTTTAAACATCAGAAATTTTTCAGATTTGTGATAATTTCTTTTTTCAGTTTTATCATAATAGGTTAAATTCAATGAATTCAATTCATTTTTTTTTCAATTTTCAACTACTACCTCTTACTCCCCCAGGCCAAGACGAACCGAACCAGCCGTACCGCCAGTTCATGGTGTGCCGTCCGGAGGTGCGCAAGTCCGAACTCCACCCCGAGGAGAACAAGGTCAACAAGATCACCACCGACTACTTTTACGGCACGTTGCTCAACGAGAAGGGCCAAATCGAGGACGACCTGCAGCTGCGCAAGTGCGTCTTCTTTGGCGGCCTCGAGAAGAGCCTGCGCAAAACGGTGTGGCCGTTCCTGCTGCACTGCTACAGCACCAGCTCGACGTTCGAGGACCGGGCGGCGCTGGCGGAGATTCGCCGTCAGGAGTACGAGGAAATCACCCGGCGGCGGCTGTACTCGATGTCCCCGGAGGCGCAGGCCCAGTTCTGGCGTACGGTTCAGTGCGTCATCGAGAAGGACGTGGTGCGTACCGATCGTGGGAATCCGTTCTTTGCCGGCGAGGACAACCCGAACATTGACACGATGAAGAACATTTTGCTGAACTATGCGTTCTACAACCCGGGAATGTCGTAAGTTTAAGGTTGAACTTTTGAAAGTATTCGTTTGCTGACGATTTTGTTCCGTAGTTACACGCAAGGGATGAGCGACCTGCTGGCACCGGTTCTGTGCGAAATCAAAAACGAATCTGAAACGTTCTGGTGCTTTGTGGGACTTATGCAGCGGGCAATCTTTGTCTGCACACCAACCGACAACGACATTGATCGAAATTTGGTAAGTTTGAGTTTGAAACACCATGTGTCTCCATTGAAAGCTATTCAGCTTTCCAAACTAACTTTTTCACTATTTTTCAGTGCTACCTGAGGGAATTGATACGATTGATGGTTCCTAGTTTCTACAAGCATCTACAAAAGCACACCGACGCCATGGAATTGCTGTTTTGTCATCGCTGGATACTGCTGTAAGAAGTTCTTTAAACTTTTGAGAAAAAAACCCACATCTCATTCAAATATTCTTTGCAGCTGCTTCAAGCGCGAATTTACGGAAGCCGTGGCCATCCGGATGTGGGAGGCGTGCTGGTCCAATTACCTGACCGACTACTTCCACCTGTTTCTGTGTTTGGCCATCATCGCGGTGTACGCCGACGACGTGATTGCTCAAGATTTGCGCACCGACGAGATGCTGCTGCACTTTAGCTCGTTGGGTGAGTGTGGATTGGACTTTTATTGAAGCAAACATTTTTAAACATTGTTAATATTTTGCGTGATGAATTTTCAAACTTGATACCTCTGGAGATTGCTGAAATCATGAAATATCTTTATGAAACTGTCAAGAGTAATGGAAAGTAATGGAGCCTAATGAGATTGTTGATGTCCTTAAGGGCTCAGTTTCATCAAGATACAATAGATTTGGAACCCCTGAATATGCTCCAATCGACACAACTAAATGTTAGTGGATTTCCTGCCAATAAATAAAATTATGAGTTACGGGTATAGATGCTATGAGACCATCTTAATGTAGGTATGCACTTCGGAAGAAACCGGTCAAGAAAAATTTTAAATTGGCAGCAGCGGTACCGAAAGCAAGTCAGAGAGGGTGAAAAAAGCTCCAATAAAACGTTCCCTCTCTATTCTGCCGTTCGTAAAGGAGCAATTCCATGCCAAATAGGGAATCGGTTGTACCCGACCCTCTCCGATTTCAATGAAACTTTGTAGACATGTTATCCTTCGCTTATATAAGCCATTTTTGTGTATATGGAGCCAGTTCCACTCGATAATGACATTTGAGAAGGGCGTAAGTGTTTTAAATATTTTTGTTATTCGGAATTTAAATATTTCTGTATTTCGAAGCCGTTGCATCGTATCAAAAAGTGGTCAAAGACAAACTTGTAGGAAATTTGACGGGCTTTTCGATAAAAATACACTGAAAGAAAAAAACACTCAACTTTTATGAGATTTTTTGATTTTTAAGTTTAAAAGTCAAATTTGAGGGGGAGCCCACGATTTTTTTTCGTTCAAAATTTTTGTGAAGACAGCCTAAGATGTTACAAAAAGACTCACGAAAAATGCAGGATGGAGCAACTCACCTAAAAAAATACAAAAATCATTTACTGAAACTTTTTTTTTGAAAAATGCTCTAAACGTTAAAGTTTTCAAAAACCGAATACGGGAATCGATTCTCCAGACAATTTTACATAAAAGTCTCCATATTGACCATTGTCCTAAGTCCAATCCTTGTAAAGTTACAGCGGTTTTAAAAAGAAAAATTTTGAAAAAATAGGTTTTTTGATGGTTTTTGGCAATTTCTATATGACAGACTTAATTTTTCAGTCTCGTAAATATTTTTACCGGAAAGCTCGTCCAATTTCCCATAAGTTTGTCTTTGACCACATTTCAATTGGATGTATGAGCTTACAGATTTACCTAATTTACTATCCAGGTTACTGTACTACACTGAAAAAATATGATGTTTTCAATTATGAGCAATGTAGCAATGTAGCTTATATCTGCAAGCTCATACTTCCAATTTAAATGTTGTCAAAGACAAACTTATGGGAAATTTGACGAGCTTTCCGGTAAAAATATTTACGAGACTGAAAAATTAAGTCTGTCATATAGAAATTGCCAAAAACCATCAAAAAACCTATTTTTTCAACATTTTTATTTTTAAAACCGCTGTAACTTTACAAGGATTGGACTTAGGACAATGGTCAATATGGAGACTTTTATGTAAAATTGTCTGGAGAATCGATTCCCGTATTCGGTTTTTGAAAACTTTGACGTTTAGAGCACTTTTCAAAAAAAACAGTTTCAGTAAATGATTTTTGTATTTTTTTAGGTGAGTTGCTCCATCCTGCATTTTTCGTGAGTCTTTTTGTAACATCTTAGGCTATCTTCACAAAAATTTTGAACGAAAAAAAATCGTGGGCTCCCCCTCAAATTTGACTTTTAAACTTAAAAATCAAAAAATCTCATAAAAGTTGGGTGTTTTTTTCTTTTCTTTCTTATAGGTTTTCGGTGCCCTCTCCCCGTGCCATACCTTCACACTTAGGAGACCCGGGAGGCGGAGTCTTGTCGCAAAAAGAACGATACACGCCTGTGGATCCGTTGACGAAACCGCAAGGTTTAAGAGGGCCACATAATAAGGTGTTACGTCGATTCCGTTTTTTTTTTTTTTTTTTTTTTTTTTTCAGTGTATTTTTATCGAAAAGCCCGTCAAATTTCCTACAAGTTTGTCTTTGACCACTTTTTGATACGATGCAACGGCTTCGAGATACAGAAATGTTTAAATTCCGAATTACAAAAATATTTAAAACACTTACGCCCTTCTCAAATGTCATTATCGTGTGGAACTGGCTCCATATACACAAAAATGGCTTATATAAGCGTAGGATAACATGTCTACAAAGTTTCATTGAAATCGGAGAGGGTCGAGAAAAAAGTACCTGAAAAATTCCTGTTTTGGGCTGGAATTGCACAAAGCTGTTTCTTGACCCCCTTCTTTTGAAGAGCATACCGGCCCTAAGCAACCATGCGCACCCACGAATACATATGAGAGTCTCAAACATAAGGGAGTGCTCTTGTTTGAGTATTTTTGAATCCCCCGTAGATACAATTGGGTGCGCATGGTTGTGCCCAAAATGTGGGCATTAGAGGGTTAAGATAATTTCACAACATTCATTCTCAAAATTTACAATTTAATTTATTGGAAGGAAATTCAATAAAAATCAATTCTGTTGTCGTTATGGCCGTAGAAGGTCACCCGAAGCAGACAAGAACGTAAAAACAAAGAGACACAAAAAAGTAACTTCTTAAGTATATACACAGAAAAAAATGATGGTAATATTCATCAGGAAATGGTGACAGATTTTGTGGTAAAAAAAAATGATTAATTTTACTCCAGCAAATGATGAATTTTCATCAGTTTTTTTATGAATATTCATCAGGTTCACATTTTTACACACTTTTTATGTAATATTACTCAAAAAAGAGGTAATATTCAAACTACCATATTTTCAACATTCCAAAATACAACTTTTTTTGTGTATAGAGCAATTTCAGCTCAAATCAGGATTTTTTCTGGTACTTTTGTACCCGACCCTCTCCGATTTCAATGAAACTTTGTAGACATGTTATCCTAGGCCTATATAAGTCATTTTTGTGTATATGGAGCCAATAGTACTCGAAAATAACATTTGAGAAGGGCGTAAGGTATTTAAATATTTTAGTATTTTGCAATTTAAAAATTACTGTATCTCGAAGCCGTTGCATCGTATCAAAAAGTGGTCAAAGACAAACTTGTAGGAAATTGGACGGGCTTTCTGATAAAAATACACTGAAACAAAAATACACGCCACTTTTATGTCATTTTTCAATTTTTATGTTTAAAAGTTAAATTTGAAGGTGATGTCACGATTTTTTTTCGCTCAAAATTTTTGAGGAAATACCCTAAGATGTTACAAAGAAACTGACGAAAAATGCAGGATGGTATGTCTCTCCTAAAAAATACAAAAATCATTTACTAAAACTGTTTTTTTTTTAAAGTGGTCTAAACGTCAAAATTTTTAAAAACCGGTAGTGGGAATCGATTCCCCAGATAATTTTACATAAATGTCTCCATATTGACCATTGTCCTATGTCCAATACTTGGGAAGATACAGCGGTTTTAAAAATAAAAATGTTGAAAAAACGGGATTTTTGGTGGTTTTTGGCATTTTCTATATGACAGACTTGGTTTTTCAGTCTCGTAAATATTTTTACCGGAAAGCTCGTCCAATAGAGGAGAAAAGCAACTCGCGACAAAATTTTGAGGCTAGGAATTTTGACAGGTATGATTTTCATAAAGTATTCGCCTCCTTTTCTCTCCCACAGAAAACCTGGGAACGAGGTAACTGTCAAACTAGGCCAAAATGTTAAAGTCACTCACAAAATGAACTTTGAGTGATTTGAGTTCATTTCTGCCGTCACGATTTTCTCCTCTATTTCCCATAAGTTTGCCTTTGACAGCTTACCTTTACATAACACCTCTATAGAGGAAAAAATCGTGACGTCAGAAATGAACTCAAATCACTCAAAGTTCATTTTGTGAGTGACTTCAACAGTTTGATCTAGTTTGACAGCCATCGTCCGCAGTTTTTTGTGGGAGAGAAAAAGAAGCGAATACTTTATGGAAATCACACCTGTCGAAATTCCTAGCCTCAAATTTTTATCGCGAGTTGCTTTTCTCTATTTTTCTATTTTTCTCTATATTTTAACCATCTGTGCCAATTTTGAGCGAAATTGGTTGAGATTAACCCATTGATACCCGAGCCTAAAGTTGGAGAAAAAATGACAAAAATTACTTTTTTAAATCAATAATAACATTTCAGGTTCAAGTTTTACAGCTTTGGTATGTTCTACAAAGTTGTAGAGCATTACATTTTCAATGAGAATCTCACTTTTGGGAATATTTGGATGGAAGTACCGTACCGTGCAGACCACAGCGTAAGAAAGTTGGGTTTTCCATACATTTTTTCGATTTTTGCCATACAAACTTCACCTTCGAGTATGAATACGTTAATGTTGAACTCAAGGAACAATATTCAGCTTGTGGAACGAGGTTTTGAGAAAAAGTCTTATATTCTGGGCACCCTACCCTGAATACACGTTGAAAATAGTTATCACGAAATGCTACATTATTACAGTTATGCTGCTATCAAAAATTTGTAAAATATCAATGAATTTATGAAAATATTTGTTTTCCTGCATTCTACTTTTTTAACCGATGTGTGGTCCAAAAATTGAAATAAATTTCTATGAACATTTTAATTTTAGTGAATACATTTTTTGTCCCTTATTTTTTAAGGGGCTGGACAGAAATTTGAAATAAAATTTACATTGGCCTATATTAATAACCAAGCTTCTCCCTCGAAATTTGCTCTACAGATCATTGCAATGGAATTGCAATGAAATTGAATCTGAAGAAATAAACATGAAACCAAAATATTTCAACAAATGTACTAATAACCAGTGATGCTCTGTAAAAAAAATAAGTTGAATCATTTGATATGTTTTTTCCATTCCAGCCATGTACATGGACGGTCAGCTGATCCTGCGCAAGGCCCGCGGTCTGCTGTTCCAGTTCCGCCAGTTTCCGAAAATTCCGTGCACACTGTCTGGCCTCTGCAAGCGGTGCGGCCCCGGCATGTGGGACTCGGGCCACCATCCGTCGATCGAGTGCATCGGCCACCTGGACCACGAAACGTGTGCGCTCGCCGTGGATTAAAGGAATTGATTTTTTTTAAAGAGGAAAGTGTGTGATTGTGATGTGAGAGAAGAGAGATCTGATGCTTTATTTTTATTAGTTTAGCACTATGAAAAAACAAGAGAAGAATTAATCGATTTAGACACATGCAGCAACTGCTTCGTAGATAAGATTATTTATTGCAAAATCAAACCAGAAAACTCTTTAGCTCTCCAAAATAGTCGTTATTTTACTGTTGAACGGATAAAAAGACAAGCACTTTAAGCTATAGTATGATGAGTTACTATTAGTGTGGTTCATGGCCCCTTGGAAATGCAAAAATGTCAGCTAGACCGTTGCATTGTTGATAAAATCATTGTTCTATGTCTACAGAAGCTCCCCTGAAATTTTCAGCCAATTTGGTTCAGGATTCATTGAAGCTCTTTAGCATTTAAGTTTGTATGCGATTTTCATAGAGAATCTTCACCTTTCTACATTTTCTGACCGCAAAAATCATCTACTGAACCAAAATGTCTGAAACCTTAGATATATATCAATTATAATATGGGGAACAATTTTCTAGAACACCCCAAGTTGATCTAAGCCGAACTGACTTAGTTATAAGTGGATTAAGTGAAGGTGTCGATGTTGTATTTTCCAAAGGGCCTCTTTCGCCAAATTTTCACCTGATGGCTCACTTTGATCGATGGCAAATCGTTTGACAACTTGTTTGTTGTTGATGTCAGAAAAAATGGGAATGAGGGTTTCAACGTCTGTGGAACGATTTAATTAGCTTTCTTCCGTCTTTTTCAGGTTCCAGCTGGATATGAGCGTTTGGCCAGCATCGAGCAACAGTTGAACTCGATCTGTGAAATACGACAGATTCAAGGAGTTGTTTAGTGAGGAAGGTGGTGTGTTTTTCTTGGTGGTTTGTTGAGGTGCTGGCGTATCGTCACAAGCTCAACCGATATTCGCGCTCCGGCGAAGTACGGACCGCTAGAGGAGCTTCAATTCCACGCTTCCGCTTCCACCCACTGGGTGGGGGAAAAGCGGGGGGAGGTCGGTTGGCTGATTAGTTGCTTATAGTTGCGCCTGCGATCTACGTCACCGGAGCAGTATTTCTTCTGCATTCTTTCGTGCCGGATGTACTTAGTGACGGACAGCAGGCGTTACTAACTTTGCGTATTCCCTCCTTGACAAATCGACAGACCAATCTTCTGCTTACAAGGACATTGTCGGAAAGGGTGCCTCCTTTACGATGATGGCTAGCTGACTGAGGATTGTCATCTTTGACGGCTATGGGCCGGAGAAGCGCCAACGACGGGGAGGTCATTATGAGACGTGGACACATGGCGGGACGGGACTCATACTGGTTAGGCTGACCAATCCGGGTGCACGCACGCTAACAGAATCGCCTGGTCCCGCACTTCCATGTGAAGTCGATTGACTACCTGCACTATAACGTGCGTGAACTGTCCACGCTCGAGGGAGTTGATGTCGAGGTAGGGACAATTGTACGACTCGTCTGCTCATGGTTCTAGGGATCTTGACTAGGGATCAGACATCTTAATTCTAGTCAACCTCTGTCATGCAGAGCGCCAAAGTTGACCGAGGAGCGTGCACGGACGAAAATGTTTCTAAGTTATGTGCACATAAAACTGCCACCTGACTATCAAAATTATTATTATTATTTATCAAAAGGCATCTTGGTGAAAGGCGCGGTCCGAGTTCACGCACGTTATAGTACAGGTAGTCAATCGACTTCACATGGAAGTGCGGGACCAGGCGATTCTGTTAGCGTGCGTGCACCCGGATTGGTCAGCCTAACCAGTATGAGTCCCGTCCCGCCATGTGTCCACGTCTCATAATGACCTCCCCGTCGTTGGCGCTTCTCCGGCCCATAGCCGTCAAAGATGACAATCCTCAGTCAGCTAGCCATCATCGTAAAGGAGACACCCTTTCCGACAATGTCCTTGTAAGCAGAAGATTGGTCTGTCGATTTGTCAAGGAGGGAATACGCAAAGTTAGTAACGCCTGCTGTCCGTCACTAAGTACATCCGGCACGAAAGAATGCAGAAGAAATACTGCTCCGGTGACGTAGATCGCAGGCGCAACTATAAGCAACTAATCAGCCAACCGACCTCCCCCCGCTTTTCCCCCACCCAGTGGGTGGAAGCGGAAGCGTGGAATTGAAGCTCCTCTAGCGGTCCGTACTTCGCCGGAGCGCGAATATCGGTTGAGCTTGTGACGATACGCCAGCACCTCAACAAACCACCAAGAAAAACACACCACCTTCCTCACTAAACAACTCCTTGAATCTGTCGTATTTCACAGATCGAGTTCAACTGTTGCTCGATGCTGGCCAAACGCTCATATCCAGCTGGAACCTGAAAAAGACGGAAGAAAGCTAATTAAATCGTTCCACAGACGTTGAAACCCTCATTCCCATTTTTTCTGACATCAACAACAAACAAGTTGTCAAACGATTTGCCATCGATCAAAGTGAGCCATCAGGTGAAAATTTGGCGAAAGAGGCCCTTTGGAAAATACAACATCGACACTTTCACTTAATCCACTTATAACTAAGTCAGTTCGGCTTAGATCAACTTGGGGTGTTCTAGAAAATTGTTCCCCATATTATAATTGATATATATCTAAGGTTTCAGACATTTTGGTTCAGTAGATGATTTTTGCGGTCAGAAAATGTAAAAAGGTGAAGATTCTCTATGAAAATCGCATACAAACTTAAATGCTAAAGAGCTTCAATGAATCCTGAACCAAATTGGCTGAAAATTTCAGGGGAGCTTCTGTAGACATAGAACAATGATTTTATCAACAATGCAACGGTCTAGCTGACATTTTTGCATTTCCAAGGGGCCATGAACCACACTAGTTACTATATTAGTAAACGTAAAAGTAAACAGACACACATTTACATTCACATTCACTGACACGTGCGTATTCATAGCTATGCTTATATATGAAAACAAAACATGTAATCTTTAGCGGTTAGAATAATCAATTATCTTCGATGCAATCAAACACAAACAGGCAAAAACACACAAAACGAAGAACAATAAAACATTCTTTGAGCTATGCTTTTTTACCAGTACTATATTCTGCAAAACTTTTACTAAAGAAGACGCTATGATTTTAGTTCAGCTGCAAACAACTTAGTCGTAAAAAAACAGAAAAAGAAACATATATTTAAAATAAACCAAATTACAATAGTCTGGTAGAGATATCCAACAACACACAACCAAAATTGGAACTATAATAATGCAAAAATTACCGCAAAGATGAAGCACCTGCCGTAGCAAAGGATTCACAAATGGTCCCGGCCAGTATAAAGCAGCGATTAAAAAAAAAGATAAAGTACAGTGAAATTATATTGTTGATGTTACGAAATATTTACACAAAATTTTATAACCATTCTTACATGTAGAAACTATAACAAAAACAAAACACTGCTACAATTATGAAGAATTAGCTAACACATAAAAAAAGCAAGAACAAATAGTAAAAAGTGAGTAGTGGTGACATAAGTTTAGATTGATTTAAACAAAATGTTAGTAATTAATGTTGTTTTATATACATATTTCCAATTTATTTATTATCTTCGTTTCTCTAGCTTTTGTCAGCTTTTTCCAGGTTAGACGCTCTTTTATTTTTTTAGGTAAACTTTAACTCCTTTTGTTTAAAGAGTCAGACAAAATATGTGTATTCAAAATTTGGAAATATTTTTTCAATAATCACTAACCTTTTTTGGGTTTAAAAAGTTTTTGTGTCATGTCATGAGCAAAGTTGCAGGTTTGACTTAGTTTAAGAAATATTTACATGGAACAAATAATTTGCCATTTCGACTTTTGATCACTAAAAGTTAAGTGTCCGTGACAAGTTTTTTTTATGTTTTGATTGTTTTTAAACACTAATTTTAGAGCAGATTCAGATCCAGGGAATACATAGAAAAACATGAAGTTGCACAATTTTCAAATTTCGATAGGTTGGTCTCATACATTTTCCTTTGAAAATTATACACTTTTAAACGTAGCTCTTCTGTTTTAAGCAAACTTTTCTTGAGATTTTGTCTACGTTTGTAGGCTAAATCTCCCGTTCAAATGCATTCTGGTACATAAAATTTGGCTTGCGCCTTTTCAAGATATTTTAGTTTTAAAATTGCATCCTTTTTACCTAAAAACTGCTGCAACTTAATTTCACTTTTTTTCGAAAACGAAAATGTTTGTCTTTTAGAGCTCTTTGAATGCTTATAACCAAGGGTCCTGATTTTCGGTTCAATGAACAGAAACCACTCACTCATCGCCTATCCATTCGTCGCCTATTCCAACCCGCTAGCATTCATGAGCGAATGAGTCTCGCAAGCAGCCAGCGAGTGGCCCGAACTGTTCACTCAGCGAACAAATACATCGTGAAAATATTTGCCTACTCCGTCGCTCGACGACACTCACACACTACCATGCTCAGCGACACGCAGAAAAAAGTTTTGTAGAATCAGCCTGTACGAGGTTTGAATCAACAAATTTTTTGTTGAATATAATCAACGCCGATTTTGCGTTGAAACAAACCTTGATTTTATCGATTCCACAAAATTCTTTTGTTGTTTTGAAAAAGCTGCTTTGACGTTTAGCGTTGATTCAACAAAAATTTTGATTTTCAAATCAACAAAACGTTTTGTTGATTCAAATATGCCTTATTTTTCAGCGTGGAAGAGCCACTCTCACAAAATGCCAGCGTGGCAGTCTTTTTGTCTTCACGCCATCAGTTTGCCATCAATTTGATTTTTTCTTGGTGGAAGTTTCTTTGAATGGTGTCTATAATGTTATGAAATCAAAATAAATGCACAATTTAATTGATAACATTGATTTTAGGCAACTCAAATCAATTAGTATAACGCAGCGCATCAGAGAAAAAATGTTTTCAGTTCAGAGTGATCGGAGACGATTGGCCTGTCTGAACCGTTCGGAGACTGAGCCGATCGGAGAGAGAGAGATGAGTAGAAAAGAGAGTGTTCGGGAGCGAATGGTGATAGAGTGACAAACGGTAGGAATTCATCAGGGCAGTATCCGGTCGCCTGCTATTTGTGCTCGCGAATGGAGTGGTTGATTTTGAGCAATCAGGACCCTTGCTTATAACATAACTTTTCCCCTAAAACTTAACCTCGAACTAGTATTTAAAAAAACTCGAATTGAATTGAATTGAATTTGGTGTGCTCAGCAAAGTTGTAGGTATTGTTGAGAACTATTTAGAATAAAGGTGCACGGAATATTTTTTTGACGATTTGTAAATAAATGTTTTTTTTTTACAAAAACTCAATTTCCCAAAATCAATATACATTTTAATGTCGAGATTTTTTTATGTTTTAGGGGACAAAAACCCGCAACTTTTAAGCCATAGAAGGATGATCAAAACATTTTGCCGCCAAGTAATGATTTTTGGATAAAAATTTAAGAAAATGTTTGACCGCATTTTTAAATGTAAAATTAAATTTGCAATTGAAAAGTACTTCCAAGATTTTTTGATAAGAGACCCTTTTTTCAAGATATAGTCACCGAAAGATTGATTTTAGCGAAATATTTGCAGTTTTTCGATATAGAGGAGAAAAGCAACTCGCAACAAAATTTTGAGGCTAGGAATTTTGACAGGTATGATTTTCATAAAGTATTCGCCTCCTTTTCTCTCCCATAGAAAACTTGGGAACGAGGTAGCTGTCAAACTAGGCCAAAATGTTAAAGTCACTCACAAAATGAACTTTGAGTGATTTGAGTTCATTTCTGACGTCACGATTTTCTCCTCTATTCAAACATAGTGGCCATAGAGATCTCCAAGGTTTCTCTCACGCACACCATGATTCTGTGTTAGTATTTGTATTTGAAGTATTGTTTTGGTTTTGAACGATTGTGATTGGCTGAATTCCAAGCAGCTGATTTTGTTTACACTTTTTTTACGCAGACATAGGCAAATCGAGTAGATCAATCGTCTGTAAAAACCAGCTGTTTACCACGTGCTCGTGGTATAACAAAGAACACAGCTGGTTCTGACAGACGAATCATTCTACTCGATTTGCCTAAGTATGCGTGTAAATTTTGTTAAAACTAACACATTCTCGCGCGTGGATATCTCTATGAGGCAAATTTGCTATAAAATTGTCTAAGAGACATTGAAGACTGCACCTCTGGTTGCTGGGATACAGCGGCTTAAACAAAAAGAAACAGGGAAATTTAAGTTTTCTAAGTCTAACCCAAACAACACTTAATTTTCCAATGTAGTTATCTGGGCAGCTAGTGATCCGATTTTCGAAGATAAAACTTTTTTTATTTGAAAACAATATTTGAATCAAGAATAACATTTCAAAAGGACATTATATTGAACGCTTGGTTGATTTACGGGAACCTTTATCAAAAAATGTTTTAAGTACTTTTCGATTGAAAATCCAATTTTACATTAGAAAATGAGTTCAAAAAATGTTATATCGATTTTTTCCAAAAATCACTATTATTTCAAAAAATCATAATTCGACATAATTTGACCATACTCTTGACCATAAGGGAACAGCATCTAATTCCAGCATGCCTCTAATGTTGCCATATCAGCACTTTGACATTCAATTACAACTCATTAAAAACGTTTTGAGCTAAAGGGACCATCCATAAACCACGTGGACACTTTAGGGGGGGGGGGGGTGTTATGGCGATTGTCCACGACCCATACAAATAAGATTTTTTTGTATGGACAATTGTCCACGAAGGGGGGGGGGGTAACAGATTCCCAAAAAAGTGTCCACGTGGTTTATGGATGGTCCCAAAGTCGAGTGATAAATAGCTCAATAAAAAGTGAGCAAGCAAGTTCTATAAAAAGTTTTGCAAAATTAGTTGTTTGAAGAGTGAAAATCAGCAAATTGGATGGAGCTAGGAGCGAGTGCTTAACCTGCCAAACATACGAGAATTTCCCCTACTACATATCTAAAATCTCAAAAATAAAAAAATACAAATTTTGAAAAATTGAGTTTGTGTAAAAAAATGAAAATCGGCAATAAAATTTCCGTGTACATTTTTTAATAGTCCTCAACAATACCTAAAACTTTGCCAAGGGCACCACATTGTTAAAAAATCTCCTTCAAAAGTTACAGATTTTCGAATATTTGCGTACATTTTTTGTATGGACAGCTGCCAAATTGTATGGAGACTGAACCCATGACACAAAATGGCTTCTTTGGTCATAGGTAATGCCCCCACAAAGTTTGAGCCAAATTAAAAAAATACAAATTATACATCCATTTCCGGTGTCAGTAGAGAATTGCTCAATAGTCAAAATAATTATTGTCGATCATTCCCAGCGTTATTTTTTCTATTGCCAGGCCTACTGCGTTATGTTTCTCGCAAACATAATTAGTTGAGATGGATTGAATTTAATTTGAGAACGGATCTTCAAACGACAAACAAAATCAAATAAATGTCCAAGAAAGGAAAAAAACATAAAGAGTTTTAATTGTTTCTTTCAACTATGAGAACCTATTTTTTTTTCTTTGTTTATCATTTCACCGCTACTCTCTTCCCAAAATGTAAAATAAAGGCAATTCCTAGCTTAGTCAAACAAACCCCAAACCCCCTAACAAACAAAACACACAGCCCCTCTGACCCCTTCTTGTGTTGACCCTTTAAACAGCCTCAGCAGAAACACTTATAAAGAGAAGAGACAGAGGGAAGGGGTCAAAACCACAGAGTCAAGCAATGCTGACAAAATAAAGGAGAAAAACTTAAAACTTATGATGAAAGAAAACTAGCAAAACAATGCCAAAGGGCCGTTGTGGGTTTGTAAACAAAGAGTGTATCCCTTTCATGCCAGATGTAAACATCCTCTAGCGTGAGCAGGACACACTCTTTGTTTACAAACCCACAACGGCCCTTTGGCATTGTTTTGCTTGAAAAGATGCTGACGATCACTTTTAGGGCAGAGCTAGCAAAACCGATTAATGGAATGGATTTTAAGCAAAGAGGTATTACAAAACGAAACGTGATTATAAAAGTGTATTGTGTATTATGATGGCTTTTAGCTGGAAGGAAGGGCATTCGTCGATTGTGCGATCATGATCGGTGGATGTGCCCTTTTGGGAACGGATGTGAATATATAAATAGGGAAAAAAATATGCAAATATTGTCGTGATAAGCAAATAAAAAACAAAACTATATTGTACTTGTAAAAAGAGATACCGCTTCAAATAAAAGTCTACCAGACACATAAGACTACAACAATGGTGGAATTTTCTTTTTTTTATGTGAAAAAAAACAAAATTTTCTTCAGTTCTATAGCTTTATTAGAGTTCTTTAGCGTAACTGTTAGTTTACAGAAGGCGCAGAGGACCATTCGCAGGTGAGTCGATTTCATTGGTTTCACCGGTCAGAATTCAGGGTCGGTCTTGCAAAAGAGCTTGACTTAACTTAAGTGTGGTATTGAAGGCTTACTACAAACTTATAGCGTTGTTTGGAGTTGAATCAAGTTTAAATAAAAAAAAAGAACGTACGAGAATTCAAACCGAGTGCGTGTTCTGCTGTACAATAATCCCCTCAAATCGACGATATTCCCGCTCGAATACTGTACTTTCACGTATGCTCACCTCACTCACCCTTCCGGTGCTTCTTCTCCTTCTTCTTCTTCTTGCCCGATTTGGACTTTTTGCTCTTCTTTTTCTTCTTACCGCCCGAGTCGTCCGAATCCGTCGAGGCGGACCGTTTGGCACGCTTCCGCTCCTTCTTGTGTTTGCGCTTTTTGCGCTTGCGGGCCGCAGCTTCATCGTCCGAATCCGAACTGGAATCCGACGACGAAGACTCCGAGTCCGAGCTACTCGAGTCGCTCGAACTGGCCGGTTTTGCCGGCTTGCTGGTCAGCGATTTGTCCGATTTGCTCTTCTTCGCCGGGACCACTTCCTCCTGGACGACCCGGCCAAGGGCTTCCACGAAGCGTTTGCCCGGATCTTCGTCCTTGATGCGACGGCTTGGAGAAGCGGAACGCTCCCGACGACGTCGTTCAGAGTCGCCTTCAGCCCGTCTCCGCTCAGGCGCCACCTTCTTGTCTTCTCCCCTCTTTTCCGGCGACTTCCTCCGCGAGGAGTCCTTCTCCCCGCCACGCTTCCTCTCCTTCTCCCTTTCCCGCTCCCTCTCCATCCTCTTCTCGCGACTCCGTTCCCTGCTACGCCTAACCACACGATCGCGACTCCGATCCCCACCCGACGGCAAAGGTTCCTTCGCGACGCGTTCCCTACTGCGACGATCCTTCGAACGTCCCCCACCATCTGCCCGCTTCTCCGGCGTAACTTCCCGCACCGATACGATCAGCCTCCTGGCAATGTCCACCCTCCGCGAGCCTCCACTGCTGCTGCTACTGATCTTAATCTCCTCGCCGCGGCGCCCGCCACGATCGTCACGCCGACTCCGGTCCCGATCCGCGGACTTGCTGCGCGTTCGCTTCCGTGATGACGACGCTGCGGCCGCAGCCGACGAAGAGGTCGAGTCAACCACCAGTTTAGACGATGATCCCACCGTGGAAGACTTGACCTTGCGCAGGCCGGACGACGTCGACGACTGGGGCGGGGTGCGCGAACGCGAGAACGTGTTCGAGCTGCTGCCCCGGATGACGTCGGTGATTTTGCTGCCGAGGCGCTCCTTGATGGAGGCGCGAACCGGCGAACCGCGACCGTCGGGTTTGCCGTCCATGCCCTTGATTTCGACCGAGCGCTCCGCGTGGTCGTCGTTGGTGGGGACGGTGACCTTAGGGAGAGAGAGAATAGACCATAATTTGAACAAACAAATAAAACTTGTTATAATTGATCAAGTAACCATTGAACAAATATTAAGTAACGTCAAAACAAGTAAATATTTATTTTCAGCTTGATTTTCAGTGTATATTTTTTACCTAATCACAATGAATCGAATGTTCGCCCTAAACTGCATTTTGTTATTGGTAAATGCGGCAATTTTACTGTTCTACAACGAAGACAGTGCCAAATTCTCGCTGAAACTTTTTTTCGCAACTATTTCGTGTTTGCTAAGCTACGCAGTTGTCATGATGATTCAGTCCAGAAATCAAGAAAGACAAGCGTAAGTTGTGACTTTTTTTCCTCCTATTCTTATTCCAAAACTCATCTTTACATGCCTAGATCGACGGTAACCATCAACCTAAAACTGGATTTGAGCGAAGAAATCATCCGCCAGATCGAGTCTTCTCGCATGGAACAGTACGAGTACGAAGCGGAAGAGTAACCCCCCAACACGTGATCGCGATCTATTTTTGAAACCCCCTTTTAAAGTAAACCCAATAAAAAACACTCACCTGGAACCGCTTCAGTTCGTCCTGCTGCTTATCGTTCTTGATCTCCACCACGTCGTGCTCGTGCTCGTGGCCACCCTCGTTGGCGTACAGCTTCTGTCGATCGACGCTGATCTTCTTGATCTCGATGGGCCGTATGGCGTTGATGGCGCGCGTAAAGATTGCATTCTCGGCCCGCTTCAACACCTCGTTGGTGACCTTGGTGGACGAGTCGTCGTGCTTGGCGACGTTCACGCCTCCCTCGTCCAGCATGACCTTGCGTTCCGTGCTGGAGATGAGCGGGGTGTCCTCGTCCAGTTCCCACTTGGAGAGCTCGGGGATGCCGATGAACTTGGGGGGCGACTGGTGCTCGCCCTCCTCCAGTTCTCCCTCAAAGTCGAGGTTGGCGTGCAGGTCTAGGATCGAGTCGGAGCGCTTGATGTCGTCCTGATCTTCGGCGGCGACACCGCTGCTGTTGACCAGGTCGGCGTCCTCCTCGTCACCGAGGTGACCCTCGAGTACGGATTTCTCCAGCTGATCGCCCTCGTACTTGTCCGGGATGTCCGAGTACAGATCGCTGTGGTCGACCTGCTCCTCAAGATGCTGGTGCTGTTCTTCCTGTTGATCGTGACTGCTGGAAGGTTCCTCACGGTACGAATTGTCCTCACCCTCGGAGGCAGTTTTGCTGAGATCGTGACAACGTTCCGGAATGACCAGCGTGTCGTCCAGCTCGTGCGCCATGTACTCTTGAGTGGTGTCAACCTGCGGTTGCTCCTTCTCCCCTTCCTCCCTTCTCGGAGCATGCTTCGGAGTGGCCGGCTGCAGCGAACTGTCCGCCTCTTCCTTCTCCACCGTCTTGCGCTCCTTCTTTCCCTCCTTCGAGCGCTTGTCCTTGTCCTTTTCCTTCCGCTCCTTCTTGTGCTTCTTCTTCTCCGCTTCCTTCTCCTTCTTTCGCTTCTTCTTCTCCTTGTCCTTCTTCTTGTCCCGTTTTTCCTCCTCGCTAGAATCTCTCTGCTTACGTTTCGTCTCCCGCTCGCGACTCTTCTCCGCCTCTCGGTGGCGCTCCTTCTCCGCTCCCCGCTTATCCTTGCTCACATCCCGAGGTCGCTTCTTGTCCTTGTCACCGCCACGATCCTCCCTATCTCCCCGCTTCGACTTGTCCTTGTCGTGCCGATCCGGTGTCTTGGACCGCACCCGACGCTCCTCCCGGCTACGATCGCCGCCGTCATCGCGACTCTTCTTCTTGCTGCTGCTGCTTCCACCCTCCTTGTCCTGATCGTGGTGGTGACGATCGCCGTCCCGCATGACCGGTGTGTGGCCCCGCTGCTCGTCCCGGTCACGGCTCTTTGGCGTATTGTGGTAATCGCCGTACGCCGCCTCTTCCGCGCTTACGGTCTTAATGGCGGTCACGTTGGCCGGTGCGCGGTAGTCCGATTCCTGCTTGCCGGACCAGGTGTCCTGTTCTTCGAAGCCCGGCGGTGGAGGCTCCACGCTCGGAGTCGGCGCTTGCTGCTGGGGCTGCTGCTGCTGCGGGATGGGGACTTGCCGCGCCGCAGGATCATCGTAGTAGCCTCCCATCGAGTCGGACTTTACGGCCGGGTGGCCACCCATGTACGGATCGCGACCAACGTCACGTGGGGGGAATCTGCGAAAGATGTGAGGAAGAGAAAAAGAAAAGAAAAAATATGCTCATGTTAAACCAGATTTTCCGAAACATTTCAAAGGGAAAAAAACAGTGAAACATAAAACCGGGAAGTGAACCGAAAACAAATATCGTATGAGTTTTGTGCAGGACTCTCCACAACCTGAAAAGTTGAGACGCATTCGCAGCTAGTATAGATCGTTATTACCTGACAAAATAAGTAACCATGTCTCCACTGTACAAGACCCTGGGGCTGGTAACGATGTTTGAAGCAAGTGAAGAGGATCTAGACTGGTTGTTGTAGACCTAACAATCCATTTGCAATGTTGTAAGGCGCGAATAAAAGTAGGGACTCAATTCGTTAGGTAATTTTCGGATTTTTGCTTCAGGGGAAATTAGAGTTATTATACAGAAATGGATCATTTGGTTTAGTTTACCGTGTTGATAAACATTCATTGGCGTTTTCTTTCTGAGCAGACAATAATAAAGGATTTTCATCAATGGCGCTTTTATAAATGTGAGCGTTTTCGATCATGTTTAATTGAGATTCAACGCATCTGTCCTTAAGTTTACGTAGAATTAAAAAAAAAAACAAATTGTTCGCTCTACATACAACGTTATTGTTGCCGCGGCACTAAACCGAATTGAGCAAGTTTAACTCTCGCGACGATTTTCTGTCGCGAAATATCTGTCAAGCTGGGTGATTTTGAATCAGTGTGTTTGCTTTTTTGTTTTGACGGCTTTGGATGTTGAGAAAAACGTGGCTGATTTTTTGTGATTTGCCAAGGAAATTGAACGTTTTAGATGGAATTATTGTTTAAAATCTTGGTTTCAGTTCTGCTACCACTTAGAACTGTTTCAATTGGGGTAATTTATGAAGTTCAGTCGGTTTTCAGCTTCAGAAAAAGACGCAGAATGGAAAAAGTCTTGGTTAAGTTTCTGATTACGGATGGATTTCCGTCTAAATAAAACAAAAACAAGTGGCCATCATTGTCGAGGGACCTCAATCCGGTCCGTTGTGTCCTACCACCAGGAGAGTTTTGCTGATGCGGGTTGTTGCGGGTAAGCTCTAGAGTCAAAATGGGAAGATTAGCCATCAATTTGAAAATCAAAAGCGCTGTAATTGTCCTCTCCAAGCTAGACATCATGAAATGGTCCATCTGGTTGATCGGATCCACGCTCACAGAACGATTTCCGGTAGATTTTCGTGATCGATTCCGTGCTCCGTGTAAGTTGCGGCGCGAGTCTTTTCGCAACACAACTGGCGACATTTCAATTTGGTGCCGCGGCGAAATTTTGTTTTGGTTTCGCGTGTGACATTTGGGATACACTCAGAAAAGAAACAACAGAAAATTGCTTCGCAAGATGAAAAACACTTGCGCTGTTATTTCGATTTATTTCAAAAACCACAATACCTTGACGTTCTCTATTGCGAGATTCCTACTCGAAACTAGGTGTCCAAAGGCTTGAAACGGTGAGGCAATCCTATTTCTACACCTAAGCTCCGTCCACCCCGGGATTCGAACTAACGACTTTTGGTTTGTGAGTGCAACTGCCGACCAGAGACTCCACCGAGACAGGTTTTTTTTTACCCAGGGAGACACCTGGACTGAGCTAACGACCAAACCTCTAGGACCAACATTTATTTCCTCATCAGACGAAAGGCGTGATTAGACAAATCTCGTCTCCGGGGCTGACTCGGAACGATCCAAGGCCAAATGAGAGGAAACCACGCATAACCACTACAACACCGACCCCAAAATACCTAACGACCTCGGAATTGGACCGCAAATAGCTCTGTAATTTAGAAATTGTTCGTTGAAAGCACACAGCAAAAAATCCGATGGTAAAATCGCATGCAAAAGCATGCACATCACCTTTGTGAGCAAAAGCATGTAATATATACCGTAAACTGGGATGACTTTGATAGCCCGGGGTGACTTTGATAGGTTTTTCAAATGCCCTTGATGTGAATATCTAAATATTTGTGAGAATTTTGAGTACCGTCATCTGGGGCGAATCGGGACTACAGTCTGAATAGGGACAGCAGTGTTTAGAGCACTTTAAGGTTTTATATTTGGAAATGGATGTACACATTTTGTTGGTCTGAGCCTGTTCTATCTGAAACCTACCAGAAAAATCAACATATTGTGCTCTAACATGGTTAAAACTGCTGTCCCAATTCGCCCCATGTGTATACGACGTAAGAAAAACCTACTGTTATATGGGCATTGATACAACTATTTACACAGCGGCGAGATAGCCGAGCGGGTTTGGGGGCGGACGTGGTAATCTGAATATGACTCTCGCCGGATTGATATTATTTTTGGGGTGAGCGGACCCGATTTTTTTTTCTGCGGCACATACTTTTTGTGTACACGTTTTGTCATACAATATTACATGTTTTTGCTCACAAAGGTTATGTGCATGCTTTTGCATGCGGTTTTACACAGATTTTTTTTACTGTGCAGCGCGAGGGTTATCACCGTGCGGCGAGGATGGAGCAAAATATTATAAACCGAGATACACCATCGGAGATTTATACGTATAAAGTGTGTGTTATATCGGCCTGAATTAGAATCTGTAAAAATCAAAATATTGTATAGGTAAAAATTACATTTTTCAAAAAAAATTAAGGATTTTTTTTTATTTTTAGTAAGGAGATTTAACTGACCTGACGTTATTGGTGGATCGATCATTAAAAAATATTTGGTTTAACAGATTTGTAGAAAAATCTCTTACCTTTGAAACCCTTTTGAACTCTGTAAATCCGTTTTGATTTGGAACCATCCATAAACCACGTGGTCACTTTTTTGAGAATCCGTAGGTTCAAGATCAAGGTAAAACAAAGTCCGCATATAAAATTAATATCTTTTGACAATCAAAACGGATTTACAAAGTTCAAAAAGGGTTTTAAAGGTAAGAGATTTCTCTACAAATCTGTTAAACAAATATGTTTTACAGATCCATCCAATCAGTATAAAAATCAGGTCAGATACAAACAATACTTTCCCAAAATGTTGCAGCCAGCCAGCAGGTATTGGATTGGAAAATACACACACGCATATCTCAGGATTTAAATGGAGTTTTAAGGATTCTTTTAAGGCACAACGAACTGTTAAGTTGAATATGCCCTTGACAGCCTCTTTATGCACCTACCATTAAAAAACTAAGTCTGGTTTAAGGTGAAACGGGACGTCAGTTCTTGAGCAACTTTTGTCCAACTGAACTCAATTTCTGAACTCGACAGATTGTTTGATATCTTTATCATTATTTTTATGAACTTGATAAGTTCTATTCTGTTGATTGGAGCGTGTTCAGTGAGCCCAAATCTATCATAACCGTAAAAAATCGCATTGTTCCAAAGTTATCTACACTGCAATGGTTCAGATCGCATTTTGGCTTGCTTGAAAATTAGGGTGGTTCACGTTAAGGTTTTTTGAGAAAATCGGACTTTCCTGAAATTAGCGCATTACTCGGTAATCTTTTTACCGAAATTGCACTGTAAAAGTAAGATTTTACTGAGCTGTCGGTTATTTTTACTAAACTTACTGAGCCATCGGTATTTTTTCTTTAAAATACCGTACTTCAGTAAAAAAAAGTACTGATCTACTCAGTAAACCAGTTTTGACGGGAAACTTCTGATTCTCAATCATTTTTATACCGGTAGCTCAGTAAATATTAATGTGTTTTACTGTGCTGCACAGTAGATACTAATGTCATTTTCTTGCTGTCATTTTTAACTTTGAAGTCAGTCATTGACCGTGCATTTTTTTTTTTTCAAATAAGTGTTGAAAACGATAGTTTTAAACGAGAATAATTATTTTGGGTAAGTGATATCAACTTTGTAAATGTAGCATGTTTTTAATTAAACATCTTTTCAGTTCGCGTTGAAGTCTCTTACCTTGGTTTAGAACTTCGGAACAATAAATTTACTTTCACACTGTCATGCTCTAGTTCTGAGTCTGCAGCGGAATAATCGAGATCGCAAAAAATGTGCATTTATTGAAAAATTGTTTTGAAATAAATGTATTTTCAATTTTAAAAGTCATTTTTTTTATAAAACAAGAAAAATGAGGAAAATAAAGCTTTACTGTAGGCACGGTCAATTCTCGGTAATTTTTACCGGGTTGTTCGGTGAAATTTTAAGCAAGCTGTCAAATTAACGTTTACCGAGCTTGCGGTAGTTGTAATTTTTACCGAGCTGACTATCGAGCGCTCGGCTGTTGAGATTTCGGTAAAAAATTTACCGAGTACATTAAAAAAATGTAAGTGTGAATTTGTTTTGTGTTCTAAAAAATTTATGGGCTTACCAATCCAAGCAACGCTATCATCCGAGCGTTCTGTAATCACGTAACGCAGTAAGTGGTGGAAAGGCGCGAAGGCTGTGTTACGCTTCAAATGTTTTCTTAAAATTTGTATGGAAGTTGTTGACCAAATTTTTGCGTTGCGTAATTGAATAACGCTTTCTTTCTATTTGCAGCAATTCTTCCGTAGACACGAAAGCTTCAAAACTACACATTTTTTCAAAAAAAAATCCATTCCACCAGTGTAGGTAAAATATTGATTTGGTTAGTTGTGGTAAGATGAGGGGAAAAAACAGGCATTGGAACCTGTGAACGGTTGAAATCGGTAGATTTCTACTGATTGAAAAATAAGACCAACCAATGAAGAAGATGAAGACCAGCGAACTTGAAAGGGGACAAATACAACATTGCAAAGGGATTGTTTTCGGATCTAATCGATGAATGATGATTGCGATTTGTTGGCTCCCGTTGAAACACTCAACGACTCCGCTGTTTTCATTTATGGGTTAATTGATTTACGCCAAATAATTAGAATAAATTTTGATGCAAACAACGAAGTTTTTGAGTGTTTTTGCTGCTCGTTGTCCGCCACTCGTCCTTTCTCGTTGCTGCTCTGCTTGTCTTTCGCGCTTTTCCAGCTGCCAATCGTTAGTATAAACGTGGAAATTAGTTTCAGTTCATACACATCTCTTGTTGGTTGCTCGAACGATTGCATTTATTGCTGTTCAATAGTTTGGATACAAAGTGCTTGATTGAATGACAAATTGAGATTTTCTTATAGAAAGAAGCTAATTTTCCACTTAATTGGCACTTTCAGCACGTGGCGGATTTAATTTTCTTTTCTCTCTGCAGCTCAACTGGATTCTTTTCTTCATTGAATAGTATTGTCCAATCATTGTGTGTTCAAGACGAGAGGAGCGCTGCTTTCGTTCGATTTATCTTCGTTTGTGACACATTCAGCCTGCAGCAACCGTTGTTAGTTTATATTATTCTTTCGATTCACTTTAACTTATCAGGTACATTTTTTGATATTAGATATTTTTGGAATACCATATATTGACAAATTCTTCAAATCTTATCACAGACCTTTTGTTACATTTTTTCTAATCAATTAAACAATACTGAAACGATTTCAACAATTTTCAAGCAAATAATTTACTAAAGGTTTGTACAAGCAAAGCTTAGCTGACAAATTTCAAGTTTTTTTTATGGCGTAGCTTTGGATTGTAAATAAACAGTTATTCCCGCTCACTCTAGATTTAGTTTACAATGAGAGTTTTGTTGATTTGTTTGGATTCAATGCAGATTAACGAATGTTTGCCTGTGTTTATCATAATTTTTTTAATCTGAGTCGATAGGTGTACGTGAAGGTCTGTCTACGAGGTCGAATAAAGAAGTTAATTTTTCGACTGATTTTATAGCCTTTCCTCATTGAGGTGAGGAAGGCAAAACCCTTAACCGATTTGGCTTAAAAATGGCACGGGTATTTATTTTTACCTAAATAATCGAACCAGAATCTCTTACGATTTTACAATATTTTTTTCTTGTCACCCTACTGACCATGCAAATTTCAGATTGAAAACATTTTTGAAAAAAAAATATGATAGAGCTGAATATTTTAGCTTCAAACATTTTGGAAAACTGTTGTTTATAATTATTTGTATTATAAACAAAAGTTTCACAAAATTTTCATGTTTTAAATCTCAATTTTCGATCATTATCATTTCAAACTGATTCAAACCTTAAACTTCCAAGGTTGTATGATGTTTGAAAAGTGGAAACTATTTTGGAAAAAAAAACTTTTTGAAAGACATATCGCAACGCTGAGTGTAAGTTTTCTTTTTTTTTATCTTTAATTGGCCCAAATCGAGGAATTCATCGGCACATTATTACAAAATGAAGTTCTTAGCGCATTACAAATGTTATGACGGTCTGCTATATTACCTTTAGAAAAGATCAAAATTTATTATTTAACCTTTAAATTATTTTATTCCACCTTTATTTTTTCTTGTTTGTTTAAGCTGCGGAAAACATTGATGCCAAATACAGTTTACGTGATGTATCATTCCACTATTACAAATGTTCCCTTATAATGAATAATAAAGTGTATTTTGACAAGTTTGCAATCAAAGTTTTTAACGGTACAGTGAAACCTCTTTTTACGCGGTGCGTTACGTTTTGATAATTTGTCGATTTCTCTGGAATGACGCAACATTTTTGCAATGTTTTAAAAGCAATTTGTAGGTTTTGTTCAGATCTACAAAACGCTTTTTGAAGTTTGCAAAAATATTGTATGGTTTAAAAGAAATCTTCGAAACAAAAAGCGTAACGCCACCGCGTAAAAAGAGGTTTCTCTGTATTCCAAAGTGAAACCTTTATAATTATGTTTAAAAAATATTTAGTTTTTTAAGACATTGAGTCTAAACAACGCATCGACTTTTTTTGTTAAATTTCTCACTACATTGAAGTTGAATTTACCTCAACTGAGATATGATAGCTTACAGGGAAAGTCTTCTTAGTGTGGTTTTAGTTTATTCGCTGTTATGTAATATGGTTTACAAAAAAGTAGTATTATATTCTAACAAATACATCAGTCTTCTTGATCATAGTAAGGCCTATGAACGTCCAGAATCGTGCAATAAAATCGTTTAGTGTTATGTTAATATTTTTGCTGACCTGCCAATATAATTTGCATAATGATTGAAAGAATATCATATTTAAAAACTAAAACAAAAGGTAAAATTACTACAGTGATGACTAAAAGCGCTTTATAAAAAAAGTTAGAGTCCCAAAACTCTTAAGGGGTTACATACATGTATATTGGCAAAAAAGTCAGAGGTTAGTATGAGCACACACTTCAACTTTTTTTAAATTCTTTTTTCATGACATTAAAATATACATTTTCACCTACTTCCAAAACAAATTTGAAGATATTTGGTTGCATCGTTGCCAAGATATAGCAATTTTAAGTTAGCAGTTTCAAAAAACGGGTGCCACGATATCTCAACACAGTCTTGACCAAATCGGCTCAAAATTTTGGTGAATACTCGTTAAACTGATTCCGTGTGCATGACGAAGTCCGATTTTCAAAAAGTTTATTATAAAAAAAGATAAAAATATTTTTGTGTTTTTCATACTAAAAAACCGTTTGATTTGGATTTTTGTATTTTTTTAAAAAGCTAATTTTAAAAATTGGGCTTCGTCATGCACACGGGATACATCTTGAGAGTCTTCACCTAAAATTTCAGCCAATTTGGTCCATCCCATCTCGAGATATCGTGGCACCCGTAAATCAACTCGGGGTTTAGAGAAAAACGCCAACAAAGTTTGACAGCCCGCTTTGCGCATGGCAAAATTTTGAACTTAAATCGTCTCTTACTCAGTTTAATCATTAAATATCTTCATGAAACTTTCAAGAGTGATTAAAAATCATGTTTTGAGTGGATTTATGAAATAATCTGTAATATAAAATTTTGTGGTTTTCTACAGGTATGTAACCCCTTAAAAAAATACTTTTATCATAAAACACTCGACTCTCTAGTTGTCGATGTCAAAGGTAACATCGAGAAAGAGAATCATCGCTTTGCAGAACAATGCGAAATGTAGACTTGACTGATTTTTTTTTCCTTGTTAGGGGCAGGGGGGGCAGAATGGCCCATGGGGGCAGAATGGGCCACCCTTGGTTTTGGGCTTCAGAATGGATTTAAACCAACTGTAAGGCAAGAGTCTTATAAAGGACGTCAAATAACATCACCATACCGAAAACCACGTTTGAATGCATTGTATTTTTCGAATTATGAGCAAAAATGTAAATTTATTGACAAAACCACGCAAATGTTGTTTATTTCGAGGTTCTTAAATAAGCTTTCTCGAAAGTTAGATTGTTTGAAAAAGTTTGTTCAATGTTTATAATGTTACCAGGAGCTATTACGAAGGTAATCAATCAACAACGGAACCTCAAATCAATTTAGAGGCTTGGTGGTGGAAGTGATAAATTAAAATCCACTTGGGGGCAGAATGGACCACCCTTTCCCTACCTTATAAAAACAATCAAAAGTTATGAAATTTTGGTTAAATGGATTATGTCGCTACGGGTAGGTTCACAAATCACGTTTAATGCAACATTAGTTGATTTTTTAGTTGTTTTGATGCTTATTTGTAAAAATAGTGTCTTATTTCAACATATTAAAACTATTTTCAAAAATCTTTGATTTGGTAAGTGACTATTTTTATAAAAGTGGTCTAACTTCATGGAAACTAAATTAGAAAGGTCCCTTTAATCATTTATTATCTCCCTTCAACGTTTTATTAGACAAAATGGCTTGTTTTCTAAGGTGACCCATTCTGCCCCGCACCCAGGAAAAGTAGCCGAAAAAAACTTATTTTAAGTGGCTCAAAAATAGTTTTAAGCTGAAAATTTTCATCAACCAAGTATTACTGCCGTTCTACGCATAATTGTCCCATGTCAGTTTTTGACGATTTTGACTTTATGCCATTTTTAAGTTAAGTCTGATGTGTACTTTAAGAAAAACACATAAAATCTGGTACTTTGTTCGGAAACTCATCAAAAACAACACCAAGTCTGTTTGTCCCATCGTTGAACTTCTACGCATAATTGTCCCACCAAGTATTTTCTTACACGGAATCATTAGTTTTACTAAGCATGATGCCTTGTTTACCTATTGTATAGCAAGAGGATCACAAATAAGGGTGATAAACTGCTAACTGGGGCGATTAGGGACACATAGGGCGAATAGGAACCCACGGGACAATTATGCGTAGAAACACAGAAATCGGTCGAAAAATTTTAATCGCATTTTTCTCAGTTGCACTTTTTTGAACATGGGACAATTATGCGTAGAACGGCAGTATACAACTTTTAAGGGAACATCCCAAAGCATAAGCCTAATACACTGAATTGATAAATTTGTATGTTTTTCTATGGTTTTTGGCGAATTTTACTTAGGCGGGCCATTCTGCCCCCCTGCCCCTACCAGCTATGAGAGAGAATCAACTTCCTTCAAAACTCTGCTTCACAAAGAGGTCTCGCAAGCTATGACAAACATACAATATTGATAAAGGGAATTTGGAAATGGAAATGGAAATGAATGATATCCAAGAGACCATGGAGGAAGAAAACGTTGAGTTAGAGAGAATATCGAAGGAGGGAGGGCATCAAAGTATGCAATTTATAGGAACCGAAGCAATCGTCTACAGAGGGAGGAATAATGAGAAAGAGAAGTTCGACAGCCACAGAGTCGACTGTTATGAGTCATTTATCACAGTAGGTATTCCAGTGAATTGTATTCAACTAAAAAGTAGAGAAAAGTGCAAATAAAAACTCAAAAAAGTGTAAGGAAAAATACAAACAAGAGATATTTTTTCCATAGTTTCTTAAATTACCTGAAAAGGAAAAACTGCGAAAAAATTGGGTTCAGGAAAACACGTTTGACTAAACAAATCAATGAAGAATACATATGTTTCCCAATTGACCATATCAAGCCAAACATTTCATTAGGGCACAAAACCAAAAACCGCAATTCGAGAAAATCGCTTGCAAAAAGTGGACAACTTGTTTCAATTCCTTTTTTAAAAAAAGAAGCTTGACTGTTTTTACTGATAATACGATAAAACACATCATTATCCTCAACTCTGCTTAAATGCTTCTTAATTTTTGTTGATTTTCGCAATAAAACTCATAATTTAAGAAAATCTCATTATTAGGCCCTTTTAACTTTCCAACTGTTGTTCATAATGGGCCCTTTCTTAATGCAATTTCGAAAAGAACTGAAAGGGCACTAAAGCGCTGTCACCTGGTTGTTGTTTTTAATGATGTTTATGGGCCTTTTGTTTAGTTAAAAATAATAAGGAATTCAGCGGAAATTTTGATAATTGGTGAAGTTTTGTGATCGAATGGTGTAGATAAGGTATGTGAAACATAAAAAATCGTCAAAAGTGTACTGAACAGCAGCCGCAGGCCGTATTAAATGTTGAACATATTTCGACGAAGTTTTTTTTCTGCAGAAATCCTTGGTGAAACGTAAACCAAACTTTGTTTTGAAGTGAATTGGTGTTAAGAATGCATGAAAAGTTCACTTTATAACACAAAAAGTTCCTCAAGTACGAGAAACTAACGAAAAATGAAAGGGCACCAGGGTTGTTAAAATATCAAAATATCAGCTCTCAGCAACTACAATTATCCCGCCTGAATATTCATGCCTCAAATACAAATGCTCTTCTCTCCTTAATGAAACTCTCAGCGCCGAAAATAGCCGAACACGTTTTCGTGTTTACACACTCGCGATTGACATTTTCCTTTTCTCTCTCATTCCCGCTTCCACGATCATCTTACCGCAACAGCGTTTAACCATAAAAGCCGCCACAAAACCAATTTCGCAAACGCAGTTTAACGAGACGTCATGCGTGGTCGGCTCCAAATCGCCATCTCGCGTTCTCTCATTGCAGTTTTCGGAGAGATTGAGAGACTCAGCGGTGAGAGAGCGTAGTCGAGGAAAAGGGGAGGAGTGATAGAGAGAGAATGACATCGCTGGGAATCACGAGACACAAGAAGAGATCTCACAAGCTATAGTGACGGCCGCTATACTCTCGGATTTTTTTGGTGCAGAGATAATCAATTGATAGCTTTTCTATCACTCATTTGCAACACTGAAGGGCACATTTGAACATTTTTTTGGTTTGCAGTGAAAATGGCTATGTGCCCTTTTGTGTTTTTGATTTTTTCAATAGGAAATTGTTTGTTATCAATCTGATTCTTGGAGGGTATGTAGGGAATGTACTAATGAATGGAATAGTGGAATAATCCCGAATGTTTACGTTTTGGTTTTGTGCCCTAATGAAATGTTTGGCTCGATATATAGTTTTAAAAACCATGTATACCAGCGTAAATTATGTGGTAGCAAACAGCTTTCCTACAAAAACTTTCAGTCTTCTCACAACTACGGAAATAATCCTAATGCTAATATCACAAATATCACTTGATTCTAAGATAACACATGAGTAAGTCAACTTTATTGCTCGATCTGGACGTTTTACAAAGTTTTCTATAAACTAGTCTACATCATACAAAGTACTTTTTGTAACAGCATTAAAAACCAAACAAACAATATAACAATACAGCGATGTAACAAATTTCACATTTCTTGGTCAGATGCAACAGCATCGTTCAGAGAATTATTTGCAGACTCGGTTGCACTACATTGAGCACCGCGTTTGTCTGCAGGTAGTACGTGTAAGTCGAGTAGGTTGTTTCGGTTACGAGACAACTGTACGTGACGGTGGTCAGGGTCGGTACAAGGATGCTGAAAGTAGGCATTTAAGATATGAGAGTTGCGTTAAATTTTGACGAGTGTCGAACCGTGGTCCAACAAATAATTCTCCGATTACAATGAATACTTAAATATTATTTTTTTACATGTATTTTACGGCTTAAAAACTAGTTAACTAGAAATGGGATTCGGTTTATCACAGAGAATTGAAAAACTTGAAATAACTGCATTTAATGCAGCGTTATAGTGAGGACTTTAAATGCCTCCTTATCGTTCCCCCAAACCCAAGTAAAATTACACCAGAATAAACACGTTTTGCGTGGGCCCACTTAACCATGTCATCAAACGCAAATCGATAAAAACCGATTTCGCAAATCCCCGGCCCACACAGAACCACAAACAAAACGACAGTACACGAAAGGTACGCAACAAGGAATACACAACAACAAATAGGGCACAATACCTGCTTGGAGCGGGACCGCCTCCACCCGCCGCCATCACTTGCTGCTGCTGCTGCTGTTGCTGCACCGGAACCGCGTAGTGACCTCCACCGGCCGGTCCGGCCCCCATCGGAGCAACTCCGTGGTGATGCGGCGGAATGCCAACCACCGACGGATCGTGATGGTGGTAGTCGACCATGCCCGGGTGGCCGTACTGGTCCGGGCCTTGCTGGGGCATGTGGCCACGCTCGCCACCGTAACCACTGCGCGGGTAGTAACCTCCGTCGCGGGAACCGCCGCGTCCTCGCATTCCCCCGCGGTAGCCACCACTGCCACGACCGCCGCGATAGCTGTTGGGAAGTGTGTTAGATCATGCTCATGGATTTTGATGGATTTTCGGGGAACTTACCCAGAGTAGTGCGAGCCGTAGCCCGGCGATCGTTCCCGATTGTCACGGTACTCGCCCCGGTGATCGTCACGACGTTCATCCCGGCTGCGATCTTTGCTGTGCTTGGAGTGTCTACCGGCGAGAGAAAAAGAAGGAGTGTTAGCTGCTTGTAATCTAGGGTTTAACATAGCACAGCATTACGGGTCTGCTCCGCGCTGTAGGGGGTGCCACAATGGTCAATTCAATATTCCTAGACAATTTGATTGCTGCCTGGTACAACCAAAAATATCTAAGAACATAAATGTCCACACTGTGCTCCAAGGCTACGCCCATACAGTCCCGTGGGAATTTGGGAAGCTGCTTGTAATCCAGGATTTTTACGAAAAAGACCCACCTCCTTTCGTCGAACGACTTGGACCGGCTTCGGGAGCGTCGCTCCCGGTACTGCGGACTGCGCGACGAGCGTCTCTTCGGCGACTTGCCACGCTTCGCTGGTGATCTGAAAGACACAACACCAACCATGAACATCTTGCTACCTCTCTCAAGTCAAGTGAGCCTCACCTGGAGTACGATCGCGATCCACTCGAGTACGAGCTGGACCTGTTGCGACGTCGACCTCCTCCGCCTCCTCGTCCACCTTCACCACCGCCGCGTTCCCTCTCACTGCGTTCTCCGCCACCGTGCTTCTCCTCCGATGTTCTGCGGCGATCGGGCGAGCGTGCCCTCGAAGATCGACGCCGATCGCGTTCCGCCGAGCGACGACTGCTCCGATTTCCGCTGCCGGAGTTCTCGAACGATCGCGAGCGACGGCTGCGGTCGGCGTGCGGCGACGATCGGTGCCGACTGGCCTGCTTGGCCGCTTCCTGTTCCTTACGACGTTCCTTTTCGCGCATGATCCGGTTGAAGGCTTCCAGCGGGTCGTCGATGACGCTGCATGTAAGAAAGGTTAGTTTGGTGGTTCTTGAGAGAGTGTCTTGATGGTGTAACTTACCCAGTTCCAACGTGGGGGACGCCCGGATAGCCACCCGGTCCCATCGGTGCCATGTGGCGTGGTCGCATGTGGGGCGGATGAGGGGCGTAACCTCCCCGCGGTGGGTACATCATCCGCGGAGGTCGCTCACCATGGTACATACCGCCGGGATGGTCGTACGGACGTTGTGGAGGATAACCGGGTTGCATTCCGTAAGCTCCAGGGTACGGATGGGGTGCCGCCGGGTGGGGCGCCCCTGGATATCCGGGGCCGGGATGTCCCTGGTGAGGCGCTCCCATGTAGCCCGAATGGGGCGGATGTCCTCCCATCGAGGGATGTTGCGGTGGATGGCCACGCGTCGGCAACGGAATAAGACCCCGGCTCGGCTGGTGGTAATCCGGAGAACGTGATCCATACTCGTGCTTGGGAGCCCCCGCCGGAGCGTTGTTGTAGCTTCCGTCCTTGTCTTCTTCGCGCTTCGGAGCTCGTGACTCCTCACCTGCTCCTCTCCCCTCCTCGTGACTAACCTCGGGGCGTTCACTGCGACTTCCGCCACTGCTGCTGGTTCCACTGTTGTACGGCTCTCGCGGATATTCGTACCCACCACCCGTGGGCGGAGTCTCGTGCCGCGGATAGTGCGACGATCGGCCGTTGTAGTGCAGCCGGGACGCCCCACGACTCTGCACGTGAGCTGGCGGAACCGTCACCGTTATCCCGTCCTCGTAATCCGAGTCGTTGTCAAACGCCTTGTCGTCCCCATTCGGTGACCCGATATCTCCGTGTTGAGATACCTCTTCGTAGCTTTCGTGCAAGTCACAGTGATCCGTAGACTCCTGCTGACCTTCCTCGGCCGAGTGCTCCTTCTTCTCCTCGCCATCCGCTCCCTCAATGGACGCTTCCGCGACGTTCGTCGACGACGAAACCGCTGTCTGCTCCGACGCCACAGGCTCTTCAACCGGCTTGGTTTGCTTGTTATTCGCTGCAACCAAAAATACTTTCAAAATCTAACCCAAGAAACCCACACCTCAACTCACCCTTCTGCGGCGCCTTCGTGTACCCCGTCTCGTTCCTGAACGCGTTCACCGAGTTCCGCAGGAACCGGTTCGGAATCAGCGAGCCCGGCGACGAGCCCTTCTCCTTGCAGTCCGGGCACTCGTTGTCCTCCGACTCGAGCAGCGCCGTCCGCACGCACTCGTCGCAGAACGAGCTGCCGCAGCACGGGATCATCACCGCGTCCGTGAACAGATCCTTACAGATGGCGCAGATCAAGTCCTCCGGGATGACCTGCTTCTCCTCGGGCACCGCCGCGGGCAGCTGTATGATCGGGTTGTTCTCCGGGTCCTTGTCGCGCTCGATAAAGGACCGCGGGATGCCCGAGGTGCGCTTCACCACCTCCATCGCTTCCTTGGGCTGCAAAATGAAACCAAATCAGTGAGGATGTGTCAAGAGTTTAACCATTGAAGACTGGTCTTACGATTGGACCGAGCGGGCAGTTTTTGATCCAATGGCCCGGCTTGTGGCAGCGGTAGCACTTGTAGTTGACGGGGACTTCCCCCGTTTGCGATTGGCCGCGGATTCGCTGGTAACTGGCGGAGGTAGAAAGAGGGCGTTAGTGTCACTTGTATTTGCGATTTTTTTTGTAAAGGTGAATCAAAGAAAAACTTTAATAAAAATGCAAATAACAGCAAAACAAAGCTTCATTTACCTGTGCTTAAATCTATTCCCACGAAAGCATGAATGGTAATGAAAAAAGAGAGAAATGTGCTGAGAAACTGGTGTAACAATGGATAGTTATGAAATTTGCTGAGTTATTCAGTTATTTTAGAGATAGAATTGATACGTTTTATTAATTGTTTTTTTTCACTTAGGTATAGAATAAATCTAGATTTTTTGAAAAGCTATGATATTCCCTATGGACCTTTTCAAATAAAACTCTAGAAATTTTTATTTGGCTGACATCTTTCGACTTAGTTTATTGTGTATTGCACTGCAGGGTCCCCAACCTAGACAATTCAGGCATGCATTTTGTAATGATGAGAAAATACTTTTAAAGGCCTTACGAAAATCATGAAGTAGGGGAAATTCTCATATGTTTGGCAGGTTAAGCACTCGCTCCTAACTCCATCCAATTTGCTGATTTTCACTATTTAAACAACTAATTTTGCAAAACTTTTGATAGAAACTGGCTTGCTCACTTCTGATTGAGCTATTTATCACTCCATTTAAGTTGAAAACGCTTTTAATTAGCTTTAATTGAATGTCAAAGTTCTGACCTGCCAACAATAGAGGCACGCTGGAATTAGATGCTGTTCCCCTAGTTTTCGGTGCCCAATGTCATTTTAAATAAACATTTTTATAATTTGAAAGTTGCATTGATTTCGCCTTTCGCCTAATTGTTAACATTTTATATCAGGACAGGGTTGCCAGGTTTAAGATCTTTCAACGAAAAGGGCTTTGAAATTGTTACCTTAACCCTCTCACGCCCATGGTTGCATCAGAGCACCACTAATTTTTCACTTCAAATTAAAATTTCCCGAAACAAATAAATGAAATGATATCATTCTTCCTGCACAGTGTTATTCAAATTTCATCCAATTTGGTCAATTCTATAGAAAATGGCAAGGAAACCCGTAAAAAATCTCGATTTTGCTCTAGGCGGGAAGGGGTTAAAATGCGCATCAACTCGATTCTGGAAGTCATTTAGCTCCATATTACTATAATTTGTACTGAGAAGTTTCACTCACGTTATAAGAGTGAGTTGCCAATTCTGCAGCCGGCTTTTAGTTACCATCTTAAAAATATATATTAAACATTCAAAGATCAAGTTCTTTTAAAAAATTAAAAAAGATGGAAACGTAGAAGGTTCATTTTTTTGTAGTTCCTTTCCCAATGTTATGAAAAATAATATTTTTGCAATTCCGTCGTGAAACTATTTACTTTTCCTGTCATTCTTGAACGACGAAAAAGCCTACTTTTCTGTACCAAAAATAACAGAATCGAACAGCAACACTTTTCAAAATAAATGCTGAAAAGTTCTACTTTTCAGCACTCAAATGGGTGCTGAAAAGTTGAACTTTTCAGCACTTGTTTTGAAAAGTTGAACTTTTCAGCACTTGTTTTGAAAAGTAACACTTTTCAACATTTTTTTGATTTAAACGATTTGTTGACAAAATACATGAAAATTTGACATAAAATTTCACTTAATAAATGTTTTTCGGAATTGCAAAAAATGTTGTATGGAACTCGTTACAAAACTTGATTTTTTCAGCACTCGTCGTATTTATCCAATTCGGTGAACCTCGTTGGATAAATGTACGACTCGTGCTGAAAAAATCCTCTTTTTGCAACTTATTGCATAAACTACTATTTGTTAACCCTCTAAAACCCATCCCTGCCTCTCGGCGGGCTTCGATCTAAAAATTATCCTAAAATCTATTTATCAACCATTTTTGGGTCTACTCAAAAGTGATGAAAATGCGTATGTGACATTTATGCGAACACGGGGTTAAATAGACTTAAAATTGAGAACAAGTTAATACAACTGGCACAAAATCGCCGTCGTTTGATCATTGTTTTGATTGCTGATTATTTAGTTTAGCTGGAAATAATATGGAATTCAGTTGTAATATTGATAATTGGTGATGTTTTGTTATAGAGTGGTGTAGATAAGGTATTACGCATGAAAATTCTTAAAAAATGTATTGAACAACAGCCGCGGGTGCAAACACAATTGTGTAGTTCGATCGAGAGTTCGACGAAGTTTTTGTTTGCCCTCACGTATTCTTATTTACTCTAAAAAAAAAACGTTACTTAATCCATCGATGGTGGTTGGTGCCTTCGTCACAATTATGTACATATTTGTTTCTGTAGTAAGAATGTCAAACCTACAAATTCTATCTAAATTTTACTTCTTACAACATATCTACATGGAGTATGGGCTCTAGAATCCCAAAAATCATTGGACGTAATATTAGAACAACACCTACGGAGCTGTTTCATGAAAATTGTTCACTTTCAATAGTTATATTACTTTAAAGTTTTTTAAGCCTTAAGGCAGTAAAAAAATATATCTGTTCTTTTTTCCCGGGAGTTTCCAATCAACAAAATCCCGGGAGCCAGATCTCCGGATAGATCCGAACAACTTTTTCATCAAAATATTTGAGATCCGGCCTCTGCAATGTGTACAAATGACACTTAGGTGCTCATTACTTTTGATAGTGTTATCAGATCTTCAATCTTTTGGGCTTGTTGGAAAGGTCTTTTGATTACCTATCCAACGATGGGTCGCATGATAGATCCGGACAACTTTTACATCAACATATTTGAGATCCGGCCTCTAAAATGTGTACAAATGACACTAAAGGGCTCATAACTTTTGATAGGGTCATCAGATCTTCAATGTTTTAGGCTCATTAGAATGGTCTTTCAAAAACCTTTCTAAAAATGTATGATCAGACGGGTTTTTTTTTTTTACAAAAACCACCCTTTTTACAATCTTTCAAACTTTAGCCAGAATCGTTTTTTTAGCATAACTTTTGAAATACTTAACAAAACTTCATAATATTTAATATAGGTCTTGTGGGACCCTAAGACGGATCGAATGAGACCAGAACGGCCCAAATCGGTTCAGCCAGTCCGGAGATAATCGAGTGCATTTTTTTCGGTGCACGGACTTACAGACATACACACGCACAGACATTTGCTCAGAATTTGATTCTGAGTCGATAGGTATACGTGAAGGTAAGTCTACGAGGTCGAATTAAGAAGTTCATTTTTCGAGTGATTTTATAGCCTTTCCTCAGTAAGGTGAGGAAGGCAAAAACAAAATTCTAATTGTTGTGTTCAAAAATAAAGTTATTATTGTTGTTGCATTTTTAAACAAATTTCACGTAACAACCTGTTACAAATAAACGATAGTGGCTTTCTTCAATATTATTTTAGCAAGCCTGAACCTGTTTACTAAGGAATATACTGCCGTTCTACGCATAATTCCATGTTCAAAAAAGTGCAACTGAGAAAAATAGAATTGAAATTTTTCGACCGATTTTTGTGTTTCTACGCATACTTTTCCCGCGGGTGGGTTTCCCAATTCGCCCTATATGAGCAGTTCTCTACGGAATCGGTCTTTTTTCTTTAATTTTAATATTTGTAGTTTTTAATCCGGCTGAAACTTTTTTGGTGCCTTCGGTATGCCCAAAGAAGCAATTTTGCATCATTAGTTTGTCCATATAATTTTCCATACAAATTTGGCAGCTGTCCATACAAAAATGATATGTGAAAATTCAAAAATCTGTATCTTTTGAAGGAATTTTTTGATCGATTTGGTGTCTTCGGCAAAGTTGTAGATATGGATATGGACTACACTGAAAAAAAATGATACACGGTAAAAAAAAATTTGGTGATTTTTAATTTAACTTTTTGTCACTAAAACTTGATTTGCAAAAAAAATACTGTTTTTATTTTTTTTTATTTTTTGATATGTTTTAGAGGACATAAAATGCCAACTTTTCAGAAATTTCCAGGTTGTGCAAAAAATCTTTGACCGAGTTATGATTTTTTGAATCAATACAGATTTTTTCAAAAAATCGAATATTGGTCGCAAAAACTTTTCAACTTCATTTTTCGATGTAAAATCGAATTTGCAATCAAAAAGTGCTTTAGTGAAATTTTGATAAAGTGCACCGTTTTCAAGTTATAACCATTTTTAAGTAACTTTTTTGAAAATAGTCGCAGTTTTTCATTTATTCAAATTAGTGCCCATGTTTGCCCACCTCTGAAAAAAATATTGTTGAAGAGCTGAGAAAATTCACTATATTTTGCTTTATTGAACTTTTTTGATACGACCCATAGTTGCTGAGATATTGCCATGCAAAGGTTAAAAAACAGGAAAATTGATGTTTTCTAAGTCTCACCCAAACAACCCACCATTTTCGAATGTCGATATCTCAGCAACTATAGGTCCGAATTACAATGTTTAAACATGAAACATTTGTGAAATTTTCTGATATTTTCGAAAAAAATATTTTCAAAAATTTAAAATCAAGACTAACATTTCAAACGGGCCAAACATTCAATATTACGCCCATTTTAAATGTTAGTCTTGATTTAATTTTTTTGAAAATATTGTATTCGAAAAGATCGGAAAATTTTACGAATGTTTCATGTTTTAACATTGTAAATCGGATTTATAGTTGCTGAGATATCGACATTAGAAAATGGTGGGTTGTTTGGGTAAGACTTAGAAAACATCAATTTTCCTGTTTTTAACCTTTGCATGGCAATATCTCAGCAACTATGGGTCGTATCAACAAAGTTCAATAAAGCAAAATATAGTGAATTTTCTCAGCTTTTCAAAAATATTTTTTTCAGAGGTGGGCACTAATTTAAAAAAAAAAATGAAAAACTGCGACTATTTTCAATAAAATTACCTAAAAAGGGTTATAACTTGAGAACGGTGCACTTTATCAAAAAATCACTGAAGTACTTTTTGATTGCAAATTCGATTTTACATCGAAAAATGAAGTTGAAAAATTTTTGCGACCAATATTCGATTTTTTTAAAAAATCTGTATTGATTCAAAAAATTATAACTCGGTCAAAGATTTTTTTCCCATTCTGGAAATTTCTGAAAAGTTGGCATTTTATGTCCTCTAAAACATATCAAAAAATAAAAAAAATAAAAATAGTGTTTTTTTGCAAATCAAGTTTTAGTGACAAAAAGTTAAATTAAAAATCACCAATTTTTTTTACCGTGTATCATTTTTTTTTCAGTGTAGTCCATACCCATACCTACAACCAATCGCCTATCCATTCGTCGCCTATTCCAACCCGCTAGCATTCATGAGCGAATGAGCCTCGCAAGCAGCCAGCGAGTGGCCCGAACTGTTCACTCAGCGAACAAATCTGGAGTTTTTTTTTTTTTGAAAAGGACCAATAAACCAAATTTTCAGTTTTTGCTTTTTGGGTGTTTTTCAATACCCCTGACTCAAGGCGGTTCTAAAAACACCCAAAAAGCAAAAACTGTAAATTTGGTTTATTGGACCTTTTCAAAAAAAACTCCAGAAATACATCGTGAAAATATTTGCCTACTCCGTCGCTCGACGACACTCAAACACTAACATGCTCAGCGATGAGCCATTCTCACAAAATGCCAGCGCGGCAGTCTTTTTGATTTTTTCTTGGTGGAAGTTTCTTTGAATGGTGTCTATAATGTTATAAAATCAAAATAAATGCACAATTTAATTGATAACATTGGTTTTTTCCCAAATCAATGAGTATAACGCAGCGCATCAGAGAAAAAATATGTTCAGTTCAGAGTGATCGGCGAAGTTCGGCCTGCCTGAGCCGTTCGGAGACTGAGCCGATCAGAGAGAGAAGGAGAGTAGAAGAGAGAGTGTTCGGGAGCGAATGGTGTGAAAGTGACAAACGGTAGGAATAGATCAGGGCAGTATCGCCTCGCCTGCTATTTGTGCTCGCGAATGGAGTGGTTGATTTTGAGCAATCAGGACCCTTGCCTACAACTTTGCCGAAGACACCAAATCGATCAAAAAATTCCTTCAAAAGATACAGATTTTTGAATTTTCATACATCATTTTTGTATGGACAGCTGCCAAATTTGTATGGAAAATTATATGGACCGAAATCTCAGAGAATTGCTCGTATGTCTTTAATCACCCCAGTTAGTAGCGTATCACTCTTGAGTGTGTTCCTCTTGGTACGCAACAGGTTAACAAGACATTATGCTTCGTAAAACTAATGATTTCGTGAATGAAAATACTTCGTGGGACAATTATGCGTAAAAGTACGACGATGGGAAAAACAGACTTGGTGTTGTTTTGACAGTTTTTCCGAACAAAGTACTAAATTTTAAGGGTTTTTTGAAACTAAACTTAAAAATGCTAAAAAGTCAGAATTGTAAAAAAAATACATGGGACAACAATGCGTAGATAGTATACTAACCTAAAAAAATACTGCGCAGTCTCAACTCGAGGGGAAGCAACTTTGGGGTCACCAAAAACACGTGCACTTTGATTTTTTCATAAATATTTAGACAGGTCCATAAGGTTTTTCTCCGAATTTTATTTGAACAATTAGTGAGATTTACAAACGTTGGAGAAAACCCATTCGGCATATTCTAAATACTTTGGATCATATTGGAATTTGGAGGCAAGCGATTTTATGAAATATTTGGCAGTGTAATATGAGGAAGATGTATCCGGAATGTGGTTAGGAATAAAAACTTTACATATAAACAAAATTATTGGAATGTTGAAATTCCACTATATATAGGGATTTTTATGTAGTTATCATCTTTATTTGGGTTTCAGTAAAAGACGAACAGAAAGCAGTGTACCTAAAAATCCTTTGTATTCTCAGTAATATTTACAAACGTAATGATACAAGTAGTATGAGATAATGATTCGCCCCAAAAGCAACACTCAACACCAACACCATCACCACCGCGGGACGATTGTTTCTCAATTGCGCCCTAATTTATCAATCGCTCTGTTTATTCCTATTCATAAAGGTGTCACATCACACAAGGTGGTCGGTCTACTCACTTGGTCGGGTCGTACTCGGCCGTACTCTGGAACATCATCTCGCGGATCTTGTCCTCCTCGGTGCCGTTCATGGTGGACAGATCGACGTTGGACTGCATCGCGGCCGCATCCTGACCCTTGCGCGAATCCGCTGCTCTCGCCGCCGGTCCTTGGCCGGACGCATTGTCCGTGTCGTCCCGTTGCGAGCGCTTCGGTTCCCAGTTCTTCTTGGGGGCGTTCTTGAGCGGAACGCGGGCGATCGTCAGCGAGGTATTTTTCGGAATCAGCACCGAATCGTCACCGTACTCTGTGTTTGGATTTTAGCGAGGGGGAAAACACCACGATTAGTATCACCTTAGGGCAAACCTTACCACGCGGTCACCACTTTACCTTCCTTGGTTTGCGCGTTCGTAATCTGCAGGTCAAAGTCCATCGTCTTGCCGAGGCGCTTCTGGTGGACGATGGCCTTCTTGAGGTCCGACACGGAGATGTGCAGCCCATCGAACGTGATGGTGTCGAAATCGAGCGCACTCTTGAACTTGTAGTGGACCGACATTGTGGCGGCGGCCCGAGGGGTTTCGAGGAACCCTCAGATTATATTGACAGTAATTCCTGAAGGACGAAAAGCGAGAGCTGTTGAATGGGCCGCACTTTAACCGTTTCGACAACATGGGATCAAGAGTGATGGAAATCCAACAATATTTTCTTTAAAAAAAGGTTTTGAAAAGACTTTGTCTATTTTACATTTTCGGATGTCTGAGTTCTCCAAGATCGGTACAAAACATTTCAACATATGAATATTGTTTTTTTTCAGCTGATTTCATCAACTGAATATTAAATATAAACTTATATTAAACTTTTTTTGCATAAACAAAAAAGTTTGAACTGCTTTTTACGTTAAAAAAAGTTTATTTTTGTCTTTCGAAGAGTTTGAGCACGACTTCAAAAATGTCGATGGACGAATATTAAAATATTAATTTATTCATTTAAAAGACAATCAACGGATGAACGACATAAGGTCAAAATTGAACAAAAGGGCAGAAGTAATTATAAAAAGTGTCCTTCAAAGTATTTTTGTGAATTTTGGAAAAAAATCGTAAACATATAATTTTTACTCATACTTGAAGTATAGAAGGGGTATATAGGAAGTATAAAAGAAAATATCTTTTTTTTTACTAAGTTGTAGGAAATTAAATTTCCTACAAGAATCTCACATTTGGACAATTTTGGGCCACCTGGCAGAAAAAAAACTGAAACGATGTTTTTCTGCACACATTTTTGAGATTTTCCCCCATGTAAACTTCAACGATAAAAAGCGACCCCTGAACCTTAACCGATTTGGCTCAACATTTGCACAGATACTTATTTTCGAATCAGAGTGTATCCCTGGAGTCGTTTTTTTATTGTCACCCTAATGCTCATCGCTCGCGCTCGTGCTTATTTTTTTGCTAATTGAGCAAAATTTGCAGGTACACTCAAACCCCGATGGTTTGACACCAACTGTTGTCAAACGAACGGGGTCACTTTTTAGTTTGACACCCTTTTTACACGGAGTTCACACACACTACCAAACGTTTGTTTTGATATTGTTCGTGAGCGCCGTGTAAAAAGTGACAGTTCGTCACTTTTTAGTTTGACTTTGACCAACCAACGGGGTACAAACTAAAAAAGTGTCAAACGAAAAAGTGACCAACCACCGGGGGTTGAGTGTATACAACTTTTTCAGCAGAGCTTCGAGGATTTTTATTTTTAAATTGAGGCTGTAATAGGCTAATCTTCTTAATAATATTGAATGAAGATTTGTTTTATAAATTTTGTTTTTAGGGTTTACATACATGAAGAAAATCACAAAATTTTATATTTCAGAATATTGGTTATGAATTTCAATCACTCCTGAAAGTTTCATGAAGATATTTCATGATTAAACTGAGTAAGAGACGATTTATGCTCAAAGCGGGCTGTCAAACTTTGTTGGCGTTTTTCTCTAAACCCCGAGTTGATTTACAGTGTTGGTCGTAAACTCAGTGAAAACAACACCAAGTCTGTTTGTCCCATCGTTGTACTTCTACGCATAATTGTCCCACCAAGTTTCTATCACAAAATTATCAGTTTTACAAAGTACACGGATAGAAATCCTGTCCGAAAAACCATCAACAAATTGTTTTAAAATCGATAACATCGATTGTTTTCGATTTCGTTTACAATGTTTTCAAAAATGAAAACATTTTCATCGATTTCGAAAACTTTTGTGTTCGAAAACGCAACTTTTTCCGTCACACTTTTTTTCGAAGCGTAACTACTGTCAAAACGCAGCCTAATTCTTAACGTCAAACAAGCTCTCGTGACAGTTTGTTTATACAATGTTTTTTTTTTAGTTTTCGGGTGAAGTAACCGGAGAGCCGGAGAAGTTCCCGGTGGCCAGATATTAACTGGTTCCGTTTCGACGGTGTTTGTGAAATGATGTGTGATGTGAATAAATAAAAGCAGCAACAATTGCTGCACAGTGTCCAGCTGCAAACACCGCCACCAAAGTCGTTCCGGCCAACCGGGTCGAGCTTAATAGTGCTTTCGGAAGTGGAGAAATCACCTGTCCGGGAGAAGTGAAATGTCGATCCGCACGGCCAGCGTCGATTTTGGCAACAGTGGTCGAAAGGACCGGTACAGGGTAAGTTCTGGAATAAAATACGGAACCACTCGAGAAGGCGGACATCGGAATGATTGCATCGGCGGAACCTGCTCCACGGCCAGTGGTGCGGATCGACCTTTGACTTCTCCCGGACAGGTGATTTCTCCACTTCCGAAAGCACTTTTAAGCTCGACCCGGCTGGCCGGAACGACTTTGTTGGAGGTGTTTGCAGCTGGACACTCCTCCTCCTCCTCCTCCTCCTCCTCCTCCTCCTCCTCCTCCTCCTCCTCCTCCTCCTCCTCCTCCTCCTCCTCCTCCTCCTCCTCCTCCTCCTCCTCCTCCTCCAGGGCCACCAGAGGAAGAAGTTGTCCAGCGGGAGAAAGTCATCAACGTTCATACCCTCAGAAGCTTGGTAAGATTTGAATAAACAATTTTCACCAAAACTCGTAATCGATCGATCTAATCGACCTTCCTCCCTCCACAGGATGCGACGCCGTCCTCTTCCAGATCTGCAGCCACCTCAAATTGAACCACGACTACAAGAAAACCGACCCGGGACAAGGCGCATCGACCGAACTTGAGCTCCGTCGGCATCCTGGAGCCGATCGCGGTCAAGCTTCGGTCGTGCAGAAGACGCTGAATACCCACACTCACACACTACATTACACTCTACCACCACAAAACAACAACATTCTTTAATTCTTCAATTCTAATTAAAAAAAAAAAACTAAAAATCTAAATTTCTAATTTTTTTAAATCCTCTAAAAATTTTAATTCTAAAATTCTAAAATTCTAAAATTCTAAAATTTTAAAATTCTAAAATTCTAAAATTTTAAAATTCTAAAATTCTAAAATTCTAAAATTCTAAAATTCTAAAATTCTAAAATTCTAAAATTCTAAAATTCTAAAATTCTAAAATTCTAAAATTCTAAAATTCTAAAATTTTAAAAATCTAAAATTTTAAAAATCTAAAATTCTAAAATTCTAAAATTCTAAAATTCTAAAATTCTAAAATTCTAAAATTCTAAAATTCTAAAATTCTAAAATTCTAAAATTCTAAAATTCTAAAATTCTAAAATTCTAAAATTCTAAAATTCTAAAATTCTAAAATTCTAAAATTCTAAAATTCTAAAATTCTAAAATTCTAAAATTCTAAAATTCTAAAATTCTAAAATTCTAAAATTCTAAAATTCTAAAATTCTAAAATTCTAAAATTCTAAAATTCTAAAATTCTAAAATTCTAAAATTCTAAAATTCTAAAATTCTAAAATTCTAAAATTCTAAAATTCTAAAATTCTAAAATTCTAAAATTCTAAAATTCTAAAATTCTAAAATTCTAAAATTCTAAAATTCTAAAATTCTAAAATTCTAAAATTCTAAAATTCTAAAATTCTAAAATTCTAAAATTCTAAATTCTAAAATTCTAAAATTCTAAAATTCTAAAATTCTAAAATTCTAAAATTCTAAAATTCTAAAATTCTAAAATTCTAAAATTCTAAAATTCTAAAATTCTAAAATTCTAAAATTCTAAAATTCTAAAATTCTAAAATTCTAAAATTCTAAAATTCTAAAATTCTAAAATTCTAAAATTCTAAAATTCTAAAATTCTAAAATTCTAAAATTCTAAAATTCTAAAATTCTAAAATTCTAAAATTCTAAAATTCTAAAATTCTAAAATTCTAAAATTCTAAAATTCTAAAATTCTAAAATTCTAAAATTCTAAAATTCTAAAATTCTAAAATTCTAAAATTCTAAAATTCTAAAATTCTAAAATTCTAAAATTCTAAAATTCTAAAATTCTAAAATTCTAAAATTCTAAAATTCTAAAATTCTAAAATTCTAAAATTCTAAAATTCTAAAATTCTAAAATTCTAAAATTCTAAAATTCTAAAATTCTAAAATTCTAAAATTCTAAAATTCTAAAATTCTAAAATTCTAAAATTCTAAAATTCTAAAATTCTAAAATTCTAAAATTCTAAAATTCTAAAATTCTAAAATTCTAAAATTCTAAAATTCTAAAATTCTAAAATTCTAAAATTCTAAAATTCTAAAATTCTAAAATTCTAAAATTCTAAAATTCTAAAATTCTAAAATTCTAAAATTCTAAAATTCTAAAATTCTAAAATTCTAAAATTCTAAAATTCTAAAATTCTAAAATTCTAAAATTCTAAAATTCTAAAATTCTAAAATTCTAAAATTCTAAAATTCTAAAATTCAAAAATTCAAAAATTCAAAAATTCAAAAATTCAAAAATTCAAAAATTCAAAAATTCAAAAATTCAAAAATTCAAAAATTCAAAAATTCTAAAATTCTAAAATTCAAAAATTCTAAAATTCTAAAATTCTAAAATTCTAAAATTCTAAAATTCTAAAATTCTAAAATTCTAAAATTCTAAAATTCTAAAATTCTAAAATTCTAAAATTCTAAAATTCTAAAATTCTAAAATTCTAAAATTCTAAAATTCTAAAATTCTAAAATTCTAAAATTCTAAAATTCTAAAATTCTAAAATTCTAAAATTCTAAAATTCTAAAATTCTAAAATTCTAAAATTCTAAAATTCTAAAATTCTAAAATTCTAAAATTCTAAAATTCTAAAATTCTAAAATTCTAAAATTCTAAAATTCTAAAATTCTAAAATTCTAAAAATCTAAAATTCTAAAATTCTAAAATTCTAAAATTCTAAAATTCTAAAATTCTAAAATTCTAAAATTCTAAAATTCTACAATTCTAAAATTCTAAAATTCTAAAATTCTAAAATTCTAAAATTCTAAAATTCTAAAATTCTAAAATTCTAAAATTCTAAAATTCTAAAATTCTAAAATTCTAAAATTCTAAAATTCTAAAATTCTAAAATTCTAAAATTCTAAAATTCTAAAATTCTAAAATTCTAAAATTCTAAAATTCTAAAATTCTAAAATTCTAAAATTCTAAGATTCTAAAATTCTAAAATTCTAAAATTCTAAAATTCTAAAATTCTAAAATTCTAAAATTCTAAAATTCTAAAATTCTAAAATTCTAAAATTCTAAAATTCTAAAATTCTAAAATTCTAAAATTCTAAAATTCTAAAATTCTAAAATTCTAAAATTCTAAAATTCTAAAATTCTAAAATTCTAAAATTCTAAAATTCTAAAATTCTAAAATTCTAAAATTCTAAAATTCTAAAATTCTAAAATTCTAAAATTCTAAAATTCTAAATTCTAAAATTCTAAAATTCTAAAATTCTAAAATTCTAAAATTCTAAAATTCTAAAATTCTAAAATTCTAAAATTCTAAAATTCTAAAATTCTAAAATTCTAAAATTTTAAAATTCTAAAATTCTAAAATTCTAAAATTCTAAAATTCTAAAATTCTAAAATTCTTAAATCCTAAAATTCTAAAATTCTAAAATTCTAAGATTCTAAAATTCTAAAATTCTAAAATTCTAAAATTCTAAAATTCTAAAATTCTAAAATTCTAAAATTCTAAAATTCTAAAATTCTAAAATTCTAAAATTCTAAAATTCTAAAATTCTAAAATTCTAAAATTCTAAAACTCTAAAATTCTAAAATTCTAAAATTCTAAAATTCTAAAATTCTAAAATTCTAAAATTCTAAAATTCTAAAATTCTAAAATTCTAAAATTCTAAAATTCTAAAATTCTAAAATTCTAAAATTCTAAAATTCTAAAATTCTAAAATTCTAAAATTCTAAAATTCTAAAATTCTAAAATTCTAAAATTCTAAAATTCTAAAATTCTAAAATTCTAAAATTCTAAAATTCTAAAATTCTAAAATTCTAAAATTCTAAAATTCTAAAATTCTAAAATTCTAAAATTCTAAAATTCTAAAATTCTAAAATTCTAAAATTCTAAAATTCTAAAATTCTAAAATTCTAAAATTCTAAAATTCTAAAATTCTAAAATTCTAAAATTCTAAAATTCAAAAATTCAAAAATTCAAAAATTCAAAAATTCAAAAATTCAAAAATTCAAAAATTCTAAAATTCTAAAATTCTAAAATTCTAAAATTCTAAAATTCTAAAATTCTAAAATTCTAAAATTCTAAAATTCTAAAATTCTAAAATTCTAAAATTCTAAAATTCTAAAATTCTAAAATTCTAAAATTCAAAAATTCAAAAATTCAAAAATTCAAAAATTCAAAAATTCTAAAATTCTAAAATTCTAAAATTCTAAAATTCTAAAATTCTAAAATTCTAAAATTCTAAAATTCTAAAATTCTAAAATTCTAAAATTCTAAAATTCTAAAATTCTAAAATTCTAAAATTCTAAAATTCTAAAATTCTAAAATTCTAAAATTCTAAAATTCTCAAAATCTCAAATTCCAAAATTCCCAAAGTCCGTTATTCTCAAATTCCCAAAATCTCAAATTCCCTTATTCTTTAATTCCCAAATTCACAAATTCCCAAATTCCTAAATTCCCAAATTCTTAAGTTCTCAAAATCCCAAATTTTCAAATTCTTAAATTGCCAAACTCTCAAATTCTCAAATTCCTAAATTCCTATATTCTCAAATTCCTAAATTCACAAATTCCTCAATTCTCAAATTCTTAATTTCCCAAATTCCCAAATTCTTGAATTCCCAAATTCCTAAATTCTCAAATTCCCATATTCCTTAAAATAAAATCAAAAATTCAAAAATTCAAAATTTCAAAAATTCAAAAATTCTAAAATTTAAAAATTCTAAAATTCAGAAATTCAATAATTTAACAATTCAAAACTTCAATTATTCAAAAATTTTAAAATTCCTTTATTTCTCAATTCCTAAATTCCTAAATTCCTATATTCTTAAATTCCTAAATTCCTAAATTCCTAAATTCCTAAATTCCTAAATTGCTAAGTTCCTAAATTCCTTAATTCCTAAATTTCGAAATTCCTAAATTCCTAAATTCCTAAATTCCTAAATTCCTTAATTCCTAAATTCCCAAATTCCTAAATTCCCAAATTCTTAAATTCCCAAATTCTTAAATTCCCAAATTCCCAAATTCCTAAATTCCCAAATTCTCAAATTCCCATATTCATAAATTCCTAAATTCCCCAATTCTTAAATTCCCAAAATCCCAAATTCATAATTTCCTAAATTCCTAAATTCCTGAATTCCCAAATTCTTAAATTCCCAAATTCTCAAATTCCCAGATTCTCAGATTCTCAAAATCTCAAATCCCAAATTCCCAAATTCACAAATTCCCAAATTCTTAAATTCCCAAATTCCCAAGATCACAAATTCCCCAATTCCCAAATTTCCATATTCCCAAAATCACAAATTCCTCAATTCCCAAATTCTTAAATTCCTTAATTCCCAAACTCTCCATTTCTCAAATTCCTTAATTCCTAAATTCTCAAATTCCTAAATTCCTAAATTCCTAAATTCCTGAATTCCTAAATTCCTGAATTCCTAAATTGCTAAATTCCTAAATTCCTAAATTCCTAAATTCCTAAGTTCCTAAATTCCTAAATTCCTTAATTCCTAAGTTCCCAAATTCCTAAATTCCTTAATTCCTAAGTTCCCAAATTCCTTAATTCCTAAATTCCTAAATTCCTTAATTCCTAAGTTCCCAAATTCCATAATTCCTTAATTCCTAAATTCCTAAATTCCTTAATTCCTAAGTTCCCAAATTCCTTAATTCCTAAATTCCTAAATTCCTAAATTCCTAAATTTTTAAATTCCTAAATTCCTAAATTCCTAAATTCCTAAATTCCTAAATTCCTAAATTCCTAAATTCCTAAATACCTAAATTCCTTAATTCCTAAATTCCTAAATTCCTAAATTCCTAAATTCCTAAATTCCTAAATTCCTAAATTCCTAAATTCCTAAATTCCTTAATTCCTAAGTTCCCAAATTCCTCAATTCTTAAATTCCTAAATTCCTAAATTCCCAAATTCCTAAATTCCTAAATTCCTAAATTCCTAAATTCCTAAATTCCTAAATTGCTAAATTCCTAAATTCCTAAATTCCTAAATTCCTAAATTCCTAAATTCCTAAATTCCCAAATTTCTAAATTCCCAAATTCTTAAATTCCCAAAATCTTAAATTCCCAAATTCCCAAATTCCTAAATTCCCAAATTCTCAAATTCCCATATTCATAAATTCCCAAATTCCTAAATTCCCCAATTCTTAAATTCCCAAAATCCCAAATTCATAATTTCCTAAATTCCTAAATTCCTGATTTCCCAAATTCTTAAATTCCCGAATTCTCAAATTCCCAGATTCTCAGATTCTCAAAATCCCAAATCCCAAATTCACAAATTCACAAATTCCCAAATTCTTAAATTCTCAAGATCACAAATTCCCCAATTCCCAAATTTCCATATTCCCAAAATCACAAATTCCCCAATTCCCAAATTCTTAAATTCCCAAATTCCCAAACTCTCAAATTCTCAAGTTCCTTAATTCCTAAATTCTCAAATTCCTAAATTCCCAAATTCCTCAATCCCCAAATTCTTAAATTCCCAAATTCCTTAATTCTCCGATTTTCAAATTCCTTAATTCTCAAATTCCCAAATTCCTATATTCCTAAATTCCCAAATTCCCAATTTCTTAAATTCCCAAATTCTCAAATTCCCAGTTTCTTAAAATCCCAAATTCCCAAATTCCAAAATTCTTAACGCACACACACACACACATACACACACACACACACACACACACACACACACACACACACACACACACACACACACACACACACTCTCTCACTCAAAGATTAGTTATTAAATTAATTATGTATTATTTGCCTCAATAAATAAAAAAAAACGAATCAACTGTTTTACTGAACCAAAGAAATATCCAACGGTCAATTCAAAAACCAAAACCAACGGTCAATTCAAAAACCGATTAAACCGTTCGGGATGGCTGCGTGCGTTTTGTTTTGAACCAGACGTCACCAACCGTAACCACTCAAAATCAACAACATTGTTCTCGATTTTGTTGCAAATGTTACCGGACGACTGATCGACAACATTCTGAAACGAATTTCAGAACGAATCGAGAACAATGTTGTCGATTTCCCGGACAGGATTTCTATCCGTGTATTGTGTCTTGTTTACCTGTTCTGTAGTAAGAGGATTGAACTGCTAACTGGGATGATTAGGGACTTATGGGGTGAATAGGGACCTACGGGACAATTATGCGTAGAAACACAAAAAAAAACAAACCATAACACAAAAAAACGGTCAAAAAATTTCAAACGCCTTTTTCTCAGTTGCACTTTTTTGAACATGGGACAATTATGCGTAGAACGGCAGTTAAGGAGTTACAGTTTTGGTGTCACATTACGATTGCCTTCGTTACCAATAAAAATAATCCGATTAATAAAAATAGAGTTGATAAAAGAGAGCAATTCCAGCTCAAATCAGGATTTTTTTGGTACTTTTGTACCCGACCCTCTCCATTTTCAATGAAACATTGTAGACATATTATCCTAGGCCTTTATAAGCCATTTTTGTCTATATGAAGCCAATAGTACTCGAAAATAACATTTGAGAAGGGCGTAAGATATTTAAATATTTTTGTATTCTGTAATTTAAAAATTACTGTATTTCGAAGCCGTTGCGTCGTATCAAAAAGTTGTCAAAGACAATATTACATAAAAGTCTCCATATTGACCATTTTCCTATGTCCAATCCTTGGGCAGATACAGCGGTTTTAAAAATTAAAATTTTGAAAAAAACGGGTTTTTTTGTGGTTTTTGGCAATTTTTATATGACAGACTTGGTTTTACTGTCTCGTAAATATTTTTACCGGAAAGCTCGTCCAATTTCCCATAAGTTTGCCTTTGACTGCTTTTTGATTTATATCGTTTTTTATATTTACGTAATAAAATTTACTATCCTGGTTTCTACCACACTGAAAAAAATATTCTATTTTCAGTTATAAGCAATGCACAGTGGTCCAGATCGCAAAATTAAGTGGAAAATGGATTTTCCGAAAAATGGTTAAGTTTTGGAGCTTTGGTGTCTTCAGAAGAGTTGTTGCATATGGAAAGGGGCAACTTTTGGTTTGGTTGAAAATTAGGGTGGTTCACGATTAGGGTGATTTTGGAAATCTAACTTTACAGGAATATTTTTGGGAATTTTTTCGTCTTCTAGAAAGTTGACGGGCTTGTCAATCCAAGCAACTTTGTCGAAGACACCAAAATTTTATCTCGTAATCTACGCCTTCTACGACCAAATTTATAGAAAGCATCTGAGCAAACCTTCAAAAATCAGTTTTTTTAACGTGGCAATTCAGGGTTAAGTTTTAGAGAAAAGTGGTATTGGGGGCACTTTTAGAGCTTTAAAAAACAAACATTTTTATTATCTGACAAGTAAATTTGGACTTAAGGGTCAAAAGTTACAGCGATTTTAAGGTAAAAATGATGCAAATTTAAAAGTTAAACATCTCAAAAAGGCGCAAGTCAAATTTTAAGCACTAGGATGTATTTGAAAGAGGAGATCCAGCATCCAATTGAAATGCTGTCAAAGGCAAACTTATGGGAAATTGGACGAGCTTTCTGGTAAAAATATTTACGAGACTGAAAAACCAAGTCTGTCATATAGAAATTGCCAAAAAACACAAAAAACCCGTTTTTTTTTATTTTAATTTTCAAAACCGCTGTATCTTCCTAAGGATTGGACATAGGACAATGGTCAATATGGAGACTTTTATGTAAAATTGTCTGGAGAATCGACTCCCACTACCGGTTTTCAAAAATTTTGACGTTTAGACCACTTTTCAAATAAACAGTTTTAGTAAATGGTTTTTGTATTTTTTTAGGAGAGACATACCATCCTGCATTTTTCGTCAGTCTTTTGGTTATATTTAAGGCTATTTCCTCAAAAATTTTGAACGAAAAAAAAATCGTGACGTCACCTTTGAATTTAAGTTTTAGACTAAAAAGTCAAAAAATCTCATAGATGTGGCGTGTATTTTTGTTTCAGTGTATTTTTTTTTCAGAAAGCCCGTCCAATTTCCTACAAGTTTGTCTTTGACAACTTTTTGATACGACGCAACGGCTTCGAGATACAGTAATTTTTAAATTACAGAATACAAAAATATTTAAATACCTTACGCCCTTCTCAAATGTTATTTTCGAGTACTATTGGCTTCATATAAATGAGAAATGAGCGTGCTAACTGCTTAAACCATGTTTAAATATTAAAGAAAATCGATTGCATTCCTGTTAACAGCTTAATTAAGACCTAACAATGCCGTTCCTTGAATGTTTAGGCTTAATTTGAAAGTTTAATAAGCTGAAAAGAGTGTCTGGAATTTTGAGCAAATGTGTCTTGATTGCGAATCGACCATTTTTCATTGATCGGGATTTTTTCAAAACAATCAAACTCTGAAAATAATACTGACCGGACAACATCAGACGATTTCATGCCCCTTTTCCGACATGAAATTGTCTCAGGAGCATGAAAATAATCTTCAAAAGTGGCAATCCAATTGGCCTGTGCGAAATCAACAATACTAAAAATCTACCTACTTTGCTGATGAGCATTCATTGAGCGTGAGCGCATCAAATCAAATAATTTGGATTTACTTATTTAATGGAATGAAAATTTCAACCTTTTAAATAATTTTGTATGCGATATAATATTACTGAAAATCAAGAATTGCAGAATCTTGAAATGCCGAAAATTAAAAGGAGGGACGCCATAACAAAAATCATTTGATTTTCTGGGTAAAACATCTGAAATTTAAAAATTCAAAAATAAAAATAATTAAAACATCTAAACTGCCCCTGATCGCATAAATGTCCCATATGCAGTTTCATCGCTTTTGAGTTATTGATGCAGTTTGGCTCAAAATCGTGTGCTCTTTCAGAATAGCCTATAACATCACGTACTTTAATCTAGAAATCAGGAGGAAATCATTTCTTTTTTCGCGAATCTTAACACGTAGACTTATGTGTGGGACAAACTTCAAAAGCTCAGATTGCTGTTTTTGCATATAGTTCATTTATGCAAACATGGGCAGTAAAAATCTCTAAAATTTTAAAATTTGTCAATTAAAAAATTCAAAAAACTGAATTTTGAAGAATATTTTTTCGATTTTATGGGATATTTGCTCAAAAAAAAAAACACAGAAAATCGGGGCGTTCATGTTGATATCACTTAAATTTCTTATGAATATGCCTTGCGGAAGTTAACCAACTATATTTGACCAATATTTGACCTCCGATAAAAAAAAAATGAATCAAATCTACAAGTTTTCAAGCTTTCTTTGAAATAACCCCAAAATCCAAGTTGGAAACCCAAATACGTCAATTTGTACAATTTGTCATGAAATTACAGCAACACATTGCCCGGATACAAATTTGAGCATTAAACAATGCAAATTAAGGATTATTTATTTAAGAGCGAGTTTTTCACCGATGTGAAACAGGTCGTATCGAGGTGCTCCGATTTGGAGGAAACTTTCAGGGTTTGTTTGTCTATACATGAGATGAACTCATGCCAAATATGAGCCCTCTACGACAAAGGGAAGTGGGGTAAAACGGGCATTGAAGTTTGAGGTCCAAAAAACATGAAAAATGTTAAAATTGCTCGCATTTCCGTAAAACTTCATCAATTCCAACTCTCTTGGATGCATTCGAAAGGTATTTTAAAGCCCTTCAAAATGTGCTATAGACATCCAGGATTGGTTTGACTTTTTCTCATAGCTTTTGCAAATTACTGTTAAAAATGGATTTTTTTTAAAACCTTAATAACTTTTTTCGAAGTTTGAGTATACCTGTAATACAGTAAAGCTGTATTGCCGCTCACGCTACTTTCGGTTGATTTTTCGGAGTGTAAATTACAATTTATCTTTACAACTCGTGTACGCGCCAGAGCAGAGAACACCAGTGAATCACCAGTTCGTGGAGTTAGACCGTGATAGCTGTTCTAAGGACGTTTTAAGTGCGATATAGTTTTGAAGAATAAACTTTTGTTTACTTTAAGTGAGTGACCAGTGATATACTGTCGGCGTGCAGAGACCCCTCTTGCATTGTTGCGTGCAAGCTGAGTGTACCAATTGGTAAATACACTACCAACTGCTCGCCGTAACTCGTGAGCTCCATCATAACAGACCGCTTCGACGTACGAAGCGCAGTCTGAGTTCAAGACGGTGGAGTGCGTTTAGTGGTACACAGTGAAGGTTTTTAGTTGATCGTGCGTAAAAGAATACCTACTAAGCAGATCTACCTCGGTGCAGCGCCCGTTGGCCAGATGGCCACGGCTAACGAGTCCACAATGGGTTGGCCTCCAATCCAGAACGGCAACAACCTGAACCCGAACAGAAGAACGCTACAAACATGGATGGACCCCAAGAATGAACACGGTCAGGTTGAGATTCTGCAGCTGAAAGCGACACAAGGCGGAAAACTACCAAACAACCCATTTATTATTTCCAAAACCATCGAGAACACAGTGGGAAAGATCGCAGCAGCCCACACGGAAGGAAAAGGAGAACGATATGTCCTGAAGGTGCGAAATCATGCGCACTTCGAAAAGCTGCAAACTGTAACTAAGCTCATTGACGGTACCGACGTCCAGATCATACCCCACCCTACGCAGAACATCGTGAAATGTATTGTCACTTGCCGGGAAGCCGAGACCTTGAGTGAAGAGGAACTACAGCAAGAATTGGAACCACAAGGGGTCCGAGCAGTACATCGAATCAAGAAGTTTGTCAACGGAGCACAAATCGGAACACCAACACTGGTCATCACCTTCAATGGAACTGTTGCACCAGAATACCTGTTCTTTGGGCTCATTCGTATCAAAACAAGAACCTACTATCAATCTCCTCTGCTATGCTACAAGTGTTTTGATTACGGCCATCCTAAAACGAAATGCGCTAACCCCTCTCGTTGCTCCAACTGTTCCCAATCTCATGTGGAGGAGCTAGACAAGTGCCCCAATGCTACTTTTTGCAAAAACTGCGAACAAGCCCACTCACCAAAAGACAAAAAGTGCCCTATTTATCTCAAAGAAAATGCCATTATTCATCTCAAAACAGACAAAAAATGTACGTACAGCGAAGCTAAAGAGATTTATGACCAAGAAAACAGTACTGTTACCTTCGCATCAAAGGTGCAAGAGAGATTACAACAAGCGAGGGACGAATCTGCAAAAGATGATGAGATCAAAAAGCTAAAACTGGAAATTGAAAAACTTAAGAGCATAGCAAAAGAAATCGTTGCAATTAAAGGTCAAAACATAAAACTGCGAGAACAATACAAGAAAAAACTGGAAGAAAATTACATTCTCACCAAACAACAAAACGATACCCAAGCTACACCAGACAACACGAACCCGCCACTAGATCCGTCACCTAAAACACCTGAAACAAAACCCAAGCCGATTAACAAACGACCACTAGGCAAAACATCCTCGATACCTATTCAGCCTTCGAAAAAAATGGTAACTTCTGAAGACGAACCCGACGTAAATATCACCCTGGAAGACAACTCGGAAGACAGCCAAGTCCTCATGGACGAAGAAATGGCAGATCGTGACCTAACATCTCCAACACTTTAACAATGGCCAGTACAGACAACTCCCACTCAAACGATAACGACAACTTTTTGTATAACTGGACGAAATCCACTGAAATTTGGAACAAAAACGACAACAAAAAAGACAATCCTAATTCAACGCATATACCCGGAAGTTGGTTTGGGTCTGGCGAAGAGAAAGTAACCAACCCACCTTCCCTTGGGAAGGAGAACGATCGATCAGACGGAAGCGAGGACGTTACATCCCAACCTGTGCTTTGTCAGCCTGATCATCGTTCGGCCAACAGCAAAGACAAATCGACAAACTCCATCTACTCACCAACGGACAACACCGGTGAATCAACAAGGCATTTCCTGTTGCCAGCCCCGTCCCGAAACGTACCGACCAACTTGGTTGATGAGCTTCCGGCGGCTGCTGGCATCAGGAGCTGGCTTTGCTCTCAGGCAAGTAGCTTTACACTTTCAAATCAACAACAAACTGTTGCCCATCGTTCTTCCACAGACCGATTTGACCCGCACATCTACTCAAAAACAAGACACTTTACTCCCTCAATACCTATGACACCCGGAAATACAATTATATCTTGCTCGGAACGAGTACCCGAGAGCAGAACGAACCAGATTACCAGTTTAGCAGCAAATCAACTTATTCCAGCAACGTCAACAAGTCACGAAACAAGAGTGAGGCATTTCCCAGATCCAGCCCCGACCTTGAATGAACCAGCAACCGCTGATGAGCTCATGGCGGCAGCTGGATCTGGGAGCCCGAGCTCATCTCAGGCAAGTAAAAATTACTCTTGTACCGAACAATCGCATCTGGCAGCTTCTTTTACATCGGCAGGTTTCCGTAACATCACTGATCCGCTTCATCTGTCTCCTGAGCAACCAATTTCAAACAAATCAAGAGCAAAGCATTTCCCTGATCCAGCCCTGACCTTGAATGTACCAGCAATAGCTGACGAGCTCTTGGCGGCAGCTGGATCCGGGAGCTCGAGCGCACCTCTGGCAAGTACATCTCGCTCCAGTGCCGACCAACTCAATCTGGCTCCTTCTGTCGCATCAACAGGTTCCCTAGACGTTGAAGACGAAGATCTGGCGCCACAAGGATCGCGCACCTTTGCTATACAATGGAACGTTAGTGGCTTACGCACTCATCGCAGTGAATTACAACTTCTCCTCGCCAAATACCAACCCGCTCTTGTATGTCTGCACGAAACAAATGCCCAAGAACTGAAAGTGCCAACTGATTATATTGGAAAGGACTATCATTTGATCCTGGGGCCCTGTTCTACCCAAGGTAGACAGGGAGCCGGCCTCGCAGTAAAAAAGGGGATTCACTATGACCGAATACAATTGATAACCGATGTCCAGGCCGTTGCGGTACAAGTTCACAGCCCGCATAAGTTAACAGTTGCATCTGTATACCTATCACCCAACGATAAAGACGCAGCAAGCAAATTCAACAACTTACTCGCCGAACTTCCAAAGCCAGCACTAATCCTGGGTGACCTAAACGCCCACCACCCTGCCTGGGGCAGCAGAATGACAAACGTATCGAAAGCAGCACAAAAAAGAGGAAGTCAAATTCTGGAGCAAATCGTGTGCCACGATATGCTAGTCCTAAACGACAAAACTCACACTCGACTCGACCCTGTCTCAGGGAATACGCAAGCATTAGACGTATCGATCTGCTCTACAGCAATAGCTTATAAATTTGAGTGGAATGTTGTTCCGGACTGTGCTGATAGCGACCATTTTCCAATCTTGATTAAAGAACCTGGAGATCCAGATGTGACCACGTGTCGCAGAAAATGGATTTATGATCGAGCAAACTGGCGATTATTTGAAGAACTCACTTCCCAAAGCATACGACCAGGACAAGCCCTAACTGTTAAGGAGTTTACAAGCAGGATAATAACTGCCGCAGAAGCAAGCATCCCGAGAACAAGCGGTAAACCGGGTCGTAAAGCTGTAAGCTGGTGGAACCAAGACGTGGCACAAGCTGTTAAAACCAGACGGAAGCGGCTGAGAGCACTTCGTCGAATGGAAGAAAACGACCCTCGGAAACCGGAAGCACTTAAACTGTTCCAGGAAGCTCGGAAGCACTGTCGGAAAATCATTCAAGATGCAAAGCAGACCAGCTGGGAGAATTTTGTCCAGAGTATCAACACTGAAACAACTAGCAGTGAGGTTTGGAACCGTGTCAACCGGTTGCTTGGAAAAAGACAATCAAACATGATCTCGCTGAACCTTCCAGATGGATTTACAAACAACGGCAAAGCAGTTGCAAATGCCTTAGCTGAAGAATATCACAAAAAATCGTCGGATGCAAACTACAATGCCAAATTCCTCAAGAAAAACCTAAAAAACAAGAAGAACATCAGCAAATCGATTCGTCCAAACTTGTTCAAGCGGTACAACATTGATTTCTGTATCGAAGAACTTCAGTGGGCACTAAAACGGCGAGGAGGTACATCCACAGGAATCGATACAATTGGGTATCAACTCATGCAGCACTTACCTTTCTCCTGTAAAATTGCTTTACTGGAACTTTATAACACCATTTGGGCTGAAGGAGAATTTCCTGCACAATGGAAAGAAGGACTAGTAATTCCTATTCCAAAACCCGGAGCAGATCTCAGCAAACCAGAAGGTTACCGGCCAATAACTCTCCTAAGTTGCATGGGTAAGCTCTTTGAGAGGATGATTAACAGACGACTAATCACAGAACTCGAGTCTACCGGGAAGCTGGACCACCGTCAATATGCATTTCGAGCAGGAAAAGGTGTTGAAGCACATTTGGCTCATCTGGAATCGCTGCTATCGTATGGAGAAAACAATCACACGGAGATCGTATCTCTGGACATCTCGAAGGCGTATGATACCACATGGCGACCGGCGATCCTTCGGACATTGGCCACGTGGAAGTTTACCGGCCGTATGCTGTACATGTTGCAAAGCTTTCTGCAAAACAGAAATTTTCGAGTCATCGCTAACGGAATGGAATCTCAACTTAAATCAGCAGAAAACGGTGTAGCACAAGGATCTATTCTATCCGTAACCCTGTTTTTGATCGCCATGCAACCTATCTTCACCATCTGCCCTCCTGATGTCCAAGTTCTACTATATGCAGACGACGTTCTTCTTGTTTCAACTGGAGGAAGTACCAGCCAAGTTCGCAAACAACTCAGAGCTGCAGTCCGCTCGATAGTGGAGTGGACCACCAGTGTCGGCTTTAATATTGCGCCGAAAAAATCCCAACTCATCCATATTTGCAGTTTAAACCATCGAAAACGTGGTCGCGCGATCAAAATCAACAATACACCGATACCCAGAGTCAGGAAGATGAGAATTCTAGGGGTTCTGGTAGATTCGAGGCTCAACTTTCTTCAACACTTCTCCAACACACAAAAAAACTGCAGTACTAGAATGAATGTAATTAGAATCCTAGGAAGTCGTCTCAAGAGAAGCCACCGAACAACACTCCTCAACGTAGGCTCAGCTTTAATAGTTTCAAAATTACTTTTCGGTCTAGTACTTACAAGCACAAACTTTGAGGCGATGGTTAAAAGACTGAGTCCAACCTACAACAACATGATTCGTCTTGCAACGGGAGCCTTTTGTACCAGTCCGGTCTTATCGATCATGGCAGAAGCTGGAGTTTTGCCGTTCCAGCTGCTACTAGTACAAAGATTATCGCAACTGGCCGCTCGACTGGAAGAAAAAGGAGCAGGAAACAGTAAACTACCGATCATCAAACGAGCAGCTGATTTGTTTGAAGAAACGACCGGCTCCACATTACCTGCTGTCTGTAAAGTGCAAAGACTAGGTCAAAAAGAGTGGTACGCAAAGCAAATCCAAATTGAGGACACACTGGAGAAGTCTACCAAAGCTGGAGAATCGAAGGAGACAGCAACATCCAAATTCCATGAATTGATCGCCACAAAATACCCAGACCACAAACAAATATACACGGATGGATCTAAGGAAGGAGAAAGCACGGAAGTAGGAGTGGTCTCCGGCAGTACGCAGATCAGCCTCCCACTTCCGGGTCTATGCAGTGTTTTCTCGTCGGAAGCATACGCTCTCAAGGAAGCTTTATCAACAATCTGCAAGAACGAAAACTTTTTGATTCTTTCAGATTCAGCTAACTGTTTGAATGCACTCAAGAAGGGGCACTCTAAGCATCCATGGATACAGGAGGTCGAACGCGCAGCAGAGGGGTCGAAGGTTACTTTCTGTTGGATTCCAGCACATGTTGGCATTGTTGGCAACGAGGCAGCTGACTCACTTGCAAAGAAAGGCCGAGCGTACCCCCCTCCTAACATACCAATCCCTTACCAAGATGTTCTTCGCCACATTAAACAACAACTGTGGAGCACTTGGGAAAATACGTGGCACAGTACGCACTCGCAATTAAGGAAAATCAAACCGAGCCCAACAAAGTACGAGGATCGAAGATGTGCATCCGAACAACGAATGTTTACAAGATTGCGAATAGGACACACGCGCCTTACTCATTCCTACCTACTAGAACGCACCCACCCACCAGTTTGTGACTATTGTGGAACTCGATTAACCATCGAGCACATCCTGACAGACTGTCGTGGATTTACCAAGGAGAGACAGGATTGTAGCATTTTTGGAACCATTGTGGACATACTTGGAAACACCTCGGAACGAGAAAGTGCAGTGTTAAAATATTTTAAAACTTGTAATCTAACAGAAAAAATCTAACTAATCCTTTTTCAAATGACACGAATGCCAAATTATGGTAAAGTGTCAATAATAAACTATAATAATAATAATTAATAACTTTTGGCAACAGCCTCCAACACCCATACTCCCATAGGTCAAAAGTTAGGGAATTTCATGGACTATAAGCCTACGGTATTAACTTTTTGGCCAATCGCAGTTTTTCTCATAGTTTTACGATTTTTCAATAACAAACATTTTACAACGTTAGTTTTTGCCCTGTAGGCCTCCATAGCGGCACTTTTTGGTCTAAATTTTGACATATTTGGAATCCTCAGAAAATTTTACATTAGATTGAGGTGTTGGAATTTTGAATTTGATTGGAAAAAATGTCATTTAGAATTAATTAAAATATTATTTTGCATTTTGTCGGATTAGGGGTAAAACAAGTTTTCGCCTACTTGATACAGCTTTTGACGTATATACGTATATAATATTGATCATAGGGTAAATAAGATCTATTTCTTTTTTCAAAAATGTTTAATTTAATTATTTTTTAAAACAAAATTAAAACTCCAATACTTCTAACTTACGTGAAATTGTCCGAAGATTCCGAATATGAAAAAATTGAGACCAAAAAGTGCCGCTATGGAGGCCTACAGGGCAAAAACTAACGTTGTTAAATGTTTGTTCTAGAAAAATCGTAAAACTATGAGAAAAACTACGATTGGCCAAAAAGTTAATACCGTAGGCTTATAGTCCATGAAATTCCCTAACTTTTGACCTATGGGAGTATGGGTGTTGGAGGCTGTTGCCAAAAGTTATTAAGGTTTTAAAAAAATCCATTTTTAACAGTAATTTGCAAAAGCTATGAGAAAAAGTCAAACCAATCCTGGATGTCTATAGCACATTTTGAAGGGCTTCAAAATACCTTTCGAATGCATCTAAGAGAGTTGGAATTGATGAAGTTTTACGGAAATGCGAGCAATTTTAAGATTTTTCATGTGTTTTGGACCTCAAAAATCAATGCCCGTTTTAACCCACTTCCCTTTGTCGTAGAGGGCTCATATTTGACATGAGTTCCTCTCTTGTATAGACAAACAAACCCTGAAAGTTTTATCCAAATCGGAGCACCTCGATACGACCTCTAGAACAAACCGAGCAGAATCTACAAATACTGCCTCTTAATACAAGCCTTACCCAACAAACTTCGTTCTGCCTTTTTTCGTTTGTTGACGTTTTTAACTTTTTTGCTTATTCAGCCTCCTGTGATCAAAATTTGATTTTACGTCTGCAAATTTCCCGGAATCGGTTCCAGAGTGGCCAAAGATGTTACTTTTTGGCGTAAGAACCTTCCTTGGACTTATTCGAACCCAACGCAACAAAGAGCACCGCGATCCGACGTTCCGTGTTGAATTGATTCGCGTTCGAACAAAACCGTCGAAATTTTTTATATATATATAAGAAGCTGTTTATTACTCAATAGGTTCCGAAAATTATTTTTACAATCCTCTGTCACATTACATTATTACATTTTAAAACATTTTACAATCAATCACATTGTAGAAAACAGTTTTCTGAACAAGTTTCATAAAAAAGTATCAGTTTTGGTTCAAAATAAGCAGAGATATGCCCAATTTCCTGAAATAAATAGTGCCTTTCTCCAAAATTTCTTAATTTAATTACCTTTCACATGATGGGCACTGCCTACTAAAATATTTTTTATGATGATAATATTTTAATGAAACAAAAAATTTTAACAAGTTTCGACGAAATTCATGAAAATTATTCTATAGCATTCATTACAAAACTCAGAATAAGAACGATAAACCAATTTTAACTAAGAATATAATAAGGATATAAATACAAAAATCATGGTTCAACGACCTGTATTTAAGATAATAAACGTTCTTTATTAAAAATAGTACCGGATAATCCCCCTCACTTAGACATCAACCAACACCCTTCGGGATTTCTCTGAACATCCGATATTCTCGTGCATTTATTCCAGCGCTGAAGGAAAGGACATTCACCCCTGTTTTATATTTTACACACTGACTGATGTTACTTCGGAGTGAAACTTGCACTAGCACTCCGAAGCCGCTGTTGTTGTTGTTGTCCACTGCTCTTCTTCTTGCACATTTTTATCGATTAGTCCGGGGTGAGGAAAGTACCTCACCACGATTATTGACGTAATGCTAGGTAATTCAGCTTCGATGGTTCTTCCAGACAGGAAGTGGCCTATCGAATCACGCCGGGCACTTGATTGAATTTTGGCAATCGATAAAACTGAGCGATAATTTTAGCTGCGGCTAGCAATTATCACAATCTAATTTCTTGTGTTTTCTCTTTTCTTTAGAATCTTGCTAGAATTTCACCAACCACCTTCATTCCGCACTAATTTCAAAACAATTTTCCGCAATTTCGTTGCTTGTTTCCCCATTTATTCCGCACTCGCCGAGGCCCACTTAATTCGACGGGGGCAGAGCTCCGCCGACCGTGGAAGCAAAAGTCCTCCATGTTTGCAACACTTTCGGCAGAAGCAAAGGAAGAAAAAAAATCACCCCAAAACTAAACTCCACTTTTCTTACGTAATTCCACCGCCCAAGTGGCCACATTTGGGCTTATTTTACTCACTTGCGAACCGGCGACGGATTGCACTACTTTCGGACCGGAAGTAACCACTAAACGGAACCGTATTCGCGGAACATTACGAGCGAACAACTTTTGCTCCACGCCACTTTCGTAAAAATTTCTCGCGGTGACTTTTGGTGAGAAAAGAAGAAGAATCTAACTAATCCTTTTTCAAATGACACGAATGCCAAATTATGGTAAAGTGTCAATAATAAACTATAATAATAATAATTAATAACTTTTGGCAACAGCCTCCAACACCCATACTCCCATAGGTCAAAAGTTAGGGAATTTCATGGACTATAAGCCTACGGTATTAACTTTTTGGCCAATCGCAGTTTTTCTCATAGTTTTACGATTTTTCAATAACAAACATTTTACAACGTTAGTTTTTGCCCTGTAGGCCTCCATAGCGGCACTTTTTGGTCTAAATTTTGACATATTTGGAATCCTCAGAAAATTTTACATTAGATTGAGGTGTTGGAATTTTGAATTTGATTGGAAAAAATGTCATTTAGAATTAATTAAAATATTATTTTGCATTTTGTCGGATTAGGGGTAAAACAAGTTTTCGCCTACTTGATACAGCTTTTGACGTATATACGTATATAATATTGATCATAGGGTAAATAAGATCTATTTCTTTTTTCAAAAATGTTTAATTTAATTATTTTTTAAAACAAAATTAAAACTCCAATACTTCTAACTTACGTGAAATTGTCCGAAGATTCCGAATATGAAAAAATTGAGACCAAAAAGTGCCGCTATGGAGGCCTACAGGGCAAAAACTAACGTTGTTAAATGTTTGTTCTAGAAAAATCGTAAAACTATGAGAAAAACTACGATTGGCCAAAAAGTTAATACCGTAGGCTTATAGTCCATGAAATTCCCTAACTTTTGACCTATGGGAGTATGGGTGTTGGAGGCTGTTGCCAAAAGTTATTAAGGTTTTAAAAAAATCCATTTTTAACAGTAATTTGCAAAAGCTATGAGAAAAAGTCAAACCAATCCTGGATGTCTATAGCACATTTTGAAGGGCTTCAAAATACCTTTCGAATGCATCTAAGAGAGTTGGAATTGATGAAGTTTTACGGAAATGCGAGCAATTTTAAGATTTTTCATGTGTTTTGGACCTCAAAAATCAATGCCCGTTTTAACCCACTTCCCTTTGTCGTAGAGGGCTCATATTTGACATGAGTTCCTCTCTTGTATAGACAAACAAACCCTGAAAGTTTTATCCAAATCGGAGCACCTCGATACGACCTCTAGAACAAACCGAGCAGAATCTACAAATACTGCCTCTTAATACAAGCCTTACCCAACAAACTTCGTTCTGCCTTTTTTCGTTTGTTGACGTTTTTAACTTTTTTGCTTATTCAGCCTCCTGTGATCAAAATTTGATTTTACGTCTGCAAATTTCCCGGAATCGGTTCCAGAGTGGCCAAAGATGTTACTTTTTGGCGTAAGAACCTTCCTTGGACTTATTCGAACCCAACGCAACAAAGAGCACCGCGATCCGACGTTCCGTGTTGAATTGATTCGCGTTCGAACAAAACCGTCGAAATTTTTTATATATATATAAGAAGCTGTTTATTACTCAATAGGTTCCGAAAATTATTTTTACAATCCTCTGTCACATTACATTATTACATTTTAAAACATTTTACAATCAATCACATTGTAGAAAACAGTTTTCTGAACAAGTTTCATAAAAAAGTATCAGTTTTGGTTCAAAATAAGCAGAGATATGCCCAATTTCCTGAAATAAATAGTGCCTTTCTCCAAAATTTATTAATTTAATTACCTTTTACATGATGGGCACTACCTACTAAAATATTTTTTATGATGATAATATTTTAATGAAACAAAAAATTTTAACAAGTTTCGACGAAATTCATGAAAATTATTCTATAGCATTCATTACAAAACTCAGAATAAGAACGATAAACCAATTTTAACTAAGAATATAATAAGGATATAAATACAAAAATCATGGTTCAACGACCTGTATTTAAGATAATAAACGTTCTTTATTAAAAATAGTACCGGATAATCCCCCTCACTTAGACATCAACCAACACCCTTCGGGATTTCTCTGAACATCCGATATTCTCGTGCATTTATTCCAGCGCTGAAGGAAAGGACATTCACCCCTGTTTTATATTTTACACACTGACTGATGTTACTTCGGAGTGAAACTTGCACTAGCACTCCGAAGCCGCTGTTGTTGTTGTTGTCCACTGCTCTTCTTCTTGCACATTTTTATCGATTAGTCCGGGGTGAGGAAAGTACCTCACCACGATTATTGACGTAATGCTAGGTAATTCAGCTTCGATGGTTCTTCCAGACAGGAAGTGGCCTATCGAATCACGCCGGGCACTTGATTGAATTTTGGCAATCGATAAAACTGAGCGATAATTTTAGCTGCGGCTAGCAATTATCACAATCTAATTTCTTGTGTTTTCTCTTTTCTTTAGAATCTTGCTAGAATTTCACCAACCACCTTCATTCCGCACTAATTTCAAAACAATTTTCCGCAATTTCGTTGCTTGTTTCCCCATTTATTTCGCACTCGCCGAGGCCCACTTAATTCGACGGGGGCAGAGCTCCGCCGACCGTGGAAGCAAAAGTCCTCCATGTTTGCAACACTTTCGGCAGAAGCAGAGGAAGAAAAAAAATCACCCCAAAACTAAACTCCACTTTTCTTACGTAATTCCACCGCCCAAGTGGCCACATTTGGGCTTATTTTACTCACTTGCGAACCGGCGACGGATTGCACTACTTTCGGACCGGAAGTAACCACTAAACGGAACCGTATTCGCGGAACATTACGAGCGAACAACTTTTGCTCCACGCCACTTTCGTAAAAATTTCTCGCGGTGACTTTTGGTGAGAAAAGAAGAAGAAGCTGATGTGCGGAGCGGCGGCGGCCGAAGCAGCTGTCAGTTTGAGTACACGGTGAAGGGGGGTTGGTCGAAAAGGTTTTAGTTTTACCTGGTGCCGCTGTAACAAAAAGCTTTTCAAATGCGATAAGTTTGCACTCGAAGCTGCAGAATATCTGCAGCTTAAAGAGTGGTTTGTTTGGCAAAAACATGATTGTTGATATGAATTTAAAGTGATTTTTTTGTTTGAAACAATAATTTATTGTTGTTGGTTGAAAAAAATATTGAACTTTTAATGTTTGTCTATATATTACGCGCCCGCCCGTGTGGATCAATTGGACCGCGCACTGGACTCACAATCCTGAGGCCGCTGGTTCGAATCCCGCCGCGGGCGCTCTAAAATTCTTTGTGTAAATATGGGTAATCGGCGCGGCGTTGTCGCTCCGTGCCATACACTGGTAAACAGCATTACACTTTTTTCAGTTCACTTTTACACACTTGTATGGGATTAGACACTGTTATTTTCATCGATTTCTTAAATGAAATTAAAAAAGAATGTTTTATTCATTTTGTTCAAACAAGTTTTATTCCATCGGCACTATTCCTGCAGCCTCAGCTTGTGTTGGGTCAAAAACGCAATATCAAACATAGCTTCCTGGTGCAACAACTCGTGCACGTCGTACTTGAGCGATTCCTCGTACGCGTACAAAATGCTCGTATCGTACAGCAGCATCTTGCAGTGCGCCAACGCCAGAATGCAGTTCCTCAGCCGCGAAATCACCTCCCGATCCTGCTTCGAGACGGCTTCGTCCAGGTTTTGCGTGAATCCACCACCGTCTTCACCTTCGGCGTTCACGACGGGCGATATCCAGATGAACCCGTTGTTCCCCAGGATGATTGACGCTCCGCAGGGCAGATTGTGGAAGTGCGTCTTGCGCCGTTTGATCAGCGACGGGAACACCACAGACAAACAGACGGGACACTCGAGTGCCGAACCATCGTCCTCCAAAAACGGTTATTTCGAATGCAATTTTGTTTCGGCATCCACTCACCCGGCGCTGATGGCGCTGCTGCCGTGACAGCTCGCCCGTCTATTCTCAGTGTGTGTGAAGCGTGTTTTTGTTTTTTAGTTGAGCGTAAGCACGTGCGAAGCAGCAAATGAGAGCACAAATATTTATGGAATTCTGGAATTCTAACCGTGAATCACAATCCAGGCTTTCCAGGACAAAATTTTGGTCATAGCCTCTTCCCCACTAATAACCCGGTAGGCCTGCTCAACTGCCTGCCAATGTCGAGGTTGCTGCTGAGGCGCCGGCTACTGCGGAGGAAGCCAGATCCTGTGGTGGAGTTACTCCTTCGGAGCAACCTGCTTACCCTTCGTGGACTGCTGCTCAGATTGCTGCTGCTGGTCGTCCTTTTGGCTTTTTGGCGATGTTGCGCCACTCAATCTTTTTCCAGTTCATTTTCTGTGGTTCGCTTTCGATGTAAATTTTGCGGTAGCGTTTTTTGGAATCTTTGCCACTTTTTGCTTTTGTTGTTTGATGCAACTTAACTGCGCCGTGGACACGTTCCCCGTGGAAATTTCCGAAACGCCCATCGTGGGGATTATTTCTGGTAGGTTTGAATTGGATTTATCTATTTCGGCGGCCACTACTGATGTTTTCGTGACCAGGGGCATCTTGTTGATGATGGTGTTAGGTGTAATGATTCGAGGTTTCGGTGGAGGAGAAATCTTCGACAGAACTTGGTAGCAACTGGGAGGACCAGTTATTTGATCTCTGTCGGTTGCGGTTGTGATGCGTCGTTGCTGGTGCTGCCGCATGATTTGGCTCATAAGGTTCTGCTATTGGAAACGGAACCATCTTCGGCCTTCGGTGTTGATTTTTATTCTTTTCATCGAGTAGCAACAACAAAATTATTTCGATCAGCTGTTGATGTTTACAATCGTTTAGGCTTGATTGTCTCACGCATACACTGACGTGGCACATGACAGTAATGGGTTTGTATTGGTATGTTTGGGTTGCGCTTCGGCATCAGCTCACCAGGCAGCGCTGGCGTCGCCGTGATTTGGTGATTTGATGAAGGACGATGGATTTCAAAAATAATTTGTATGGAGAGTCACGTCTGTTTGTCTGTGGTGTCGTGGTGCGCTGGTACGATGTACCAAGATACCAATACACAAATGGGTTCAGGCACGTACCGAAGCTAGAAAACCAAACCCGCGGTGTGCGTTGGCACTGGCGCATGGGAAGCTTGATTATATTCAACAAAAATTTTGTTAATTCAAACCTCGTACAGGCTGATTCTACAAAACTTTTTTCTGCGTGTGACTATATGATTCTTACAGACTATTTCGAAGATTTCTACAGTTCTTGTAAAGCAGGTAATGGCATCACTGGTTAACCGCGCGGCGCACGTTTGTTTACAAAATAAACTCCCAAAATCCAGGACCGACTGATCTACATTTCCGCCCCGTCAACCCACAGCCACCCACTGAAATGGCTTCGAACGTTATAATCAAACTCGCGTCGGACAGAGTTAATCCTTCGCTTCTGTCCGGCGATAGCAACCCGCGGCTGTTCACTCCCGGAGAGGTCATCACGTCCCAGCAGGGATTCATGCGGTGAGTACAGCAGATCCTTTGAATCGGTTTCGCAATCTAACGCATTCCTCTCCAGTGGCCACGGCACGTACATGGAGGATGAGGACATCAAGTCGTCTGTGGCAGGTGTGATGGTCCAGGTCAACAAGCTGATCACCGTTAAGGCCCTCAAGGGACGGTACGTGGGCGAAATCGGCGACGTCGTTGTGGCCCGCGTCACCGACGTGCAGCAGAAGCGCTGGAAGGTGGACACCAACTCGCGGCTGGACTCGATCTTGCTGCTGTCGTCGGTGAACCTACCCGGCGGAGAACTGCGGCGGCGAGGCGTCGAAGACGAACAGCAGATGCGGAAGTACCTCCAGGAGGGCGATCTCATCTCGGCCGAGGTGCAGAACGTCCACTCGGATGGGGTGCTGTCGCTGCACACGCGGAGTCTCAAGTATGGCAAGTTGGGTCAGGGAATTCTGGTCAAGGTGTTCCCGTCGCTGATCAAACGGCGCAAGACGCACTTCCACAATCTGCCCTGCGGAGCGTCAATCATCCTGGGGAACAACGGGTTCATCTGGATATCGCCCGTCGTGAACACCGAAGGTGAAGACGGTGGTGGATTCACGCAAAACCTGGACGAAGCCGTCTCGAAGCAGGATCGGGAGGTGATTTCGCGGCTGAGGAACTGCATTCTGGCGTTGGCGCACTGCAAGATGCTGCTGTACGATACGAGCATTTTGTACGCGTACGAGGAATCGCTCAAGTACGACGTGCACGAGTTGTTGCACCAGGAAGCTATGTTTGATATTGCGTTTTTGACCCAACACAAGCTGAGGCTGCAGGAATAGTGCCGATGGAATAAAACTTGTTTGAACAAAATGAATAAAACATTCTTTTTTAATTTCATTTAAGAAATCGATGAAAATAACAGTGTCTATTATGGGAATTTGGGGAATGTATTCCTGAAATGTATTCACTAAGCCGAAAAACACTTTGTGAGCAAAACAAGGATTATTCAGCGTCCTAGTTGACACTTGATCAGATCTGGTTGGTTGGTGACCTCAACGATGCGTTAAAAGGATCAGTGACGAACCGTTTTGTCTCTGACTAATTCTCTTGAATTTCGCATTTTTCGAGATTTGTAATTTTGTAATTTTTGATTCGCTGGGCGAGGTCGAGGTCGAAACAAAAGTTTCCGAGAATGTGCAATTTAAAAAAAAATTAAACCAAACCAGTATCTGGAGTTTTTTTTTGTTGAAAATGTAAAATAAACCAATTTTTTATCTTTTACTTTCTGGGTGTTTTTGCATACCCCTGACTCAAAGTGGTTTCAAAAACACACACACAAAATTGATATCATCAGCAACACATTTGTTTATACCCATTTAGGGTCCCGATCAGCCTCTCAAAATTTGAGAGCGATTGGATATGTCTACGATTGGCGCTAAACGATTAAAATATCTTTGGAAATTACTGTGGGAAAACTCTATTTTTAACATTTTTGACTGTATATTTTTTTTGGGAGGGTGATCCAGCCGCACATTGTTGATGTTGAAACCTCTAAACTGGGCCCTTGTCCTGGCTTCTTTAAAAAAAAAAAAAATAGATTTACAGTTCATAGTTTACAAGTCGTGAATTGAAGTTCAACAGATCAACGAATTTAGTCCGATATCATTTCACTATTGATTGATCGAGTCTCTATGGAAATTTTGACAAATCAGAATGGTTTTTATGCTACTTCATAAAAAACACCGATTCTGATAGAATTACTTAATTCACTATTACTAATTTTGTCCCTAAATAACTAAATGCAAAGTATAAAAAGTTGCTATTAGTTCATTGTACAAATGTGATATTTCCACTATTGGAGAACCTCCTTGTTCTCGATGACAGCTTACCGGCCATCGATTTAGCCCTGAGACTGCGTCAAAGTGGGTTCTCGTAGCATGAAGTGGTTTCCATGTGTAAAAATGGAAGCTTCAGCAATATACTGAAAACTACGATTTTAATTCCACATCGGATCAAATCATACTCCTTGCAAAACAAGCATCAAACCTATGATACTCATTATGACAAAGCCCAGGGAACATAATTTATTTATGAAACTAACACCGTAAAAGTATAGTCTAATATATCCTTAACAACTCTCTCGAAGACAGCATGGCTTTTGCTTCAAGCAAAAGTTTCAGAGCGTTCAAGAGACATTTCGAAATAGGTATTGTCCGTTTCTTTCCAAGGAACACGCCGCGCGGCATTTCAGAATGTGCCGCAGACACTGTTGCCAACGATTTCTACACTTTTGGTGCAATAAAGAACATTTCCGGCCATGCAATTCGAAGAAGAAGATCAACAAAAAAACGCACAGTATGGGATTTGACAGCGCGCATTTGCCGAAAGTGCGGCGCGTCGTTTCGAGGCTGGTTTGCCGCTTGTCTTTTTCGGAAATAGCGCAATACTCGGTAAAAATCATATTTTTTTGCTAACACTGTCAAGTCAAGCGGAAGTTTTCAAAACGTATAAAAGCACACTTCGACGTCATCGTGCTATCTTGTCGCACCCCCGCCATTACGGCGTTCCGAGAAAAACGCGTTTTAATGTTTGACCTTGAATAAACACAAACGAAAGCACGCAATGCAAACAATAACAAACACGTTTTGTTTGGCTGACCATTATGTGCATTGTTCCGAAGTTTGGTTGAAGGTGGTTGCTGGAGTCCCGAGTTATAATTACAAATGTTTACGGCACTCTAACTTGTACGTGCGTCAAACGCGTTCTGACCTGAAATCCCTTTGGCTAGTTGTCGCACTTTCATCAATTTTCAGGGAGTGACAAGATTGAAACTACACTCAACCCCCGGTGGTTGGTCCCTTTTTCGTTTGACACTTTTTTAGTTTGCACCCCGTTGGTTGGTCAAAGTCAAACTAAAAAGTGACGAACTGTCACTTTTTACACGGCGCTCACGAACACTATCAAAACAAACATTTGGTAGTGTGTGTGAACTCCGTGTGTGTAAAAGGGGTGTCAAACTAAAAAGTGACCCCGTTCGTTTGACAACAGTTGGTGTCAAACCATCGGGTCTTGAGTGTACTTTTATATTTAAAGTGACAAAAATACACGGAGTTTTTTTTTTATTTCGTTGAATATCTAAGGTTTGGAATCGAATTTTGGGGATTTGTGAAGGTCAAAAAGTGAGGCATTGTGAGCTGCACAAGATGGCGTTTTCAACTCAATTTGGCCCAAAACGCACGTACGACAAGTTAGCACGACAGCGACGACTTTCTTTGGGAGAGTTGGTAGGGACATCCAAAGCTATACTTCTACGGTGTTAGTTTCATAAAATAATAAAATATGAATTTTGTAATGTCAATAATGTGAAAATGCAATTTTCCAAAAAGTAATTTTCCATGCTAAATTCATGCGCTTTACGTCAATCGTGGGCTTAACCAACCGCTCTCAGTTTTGAGAGGTTGTTTGGAACCCTAAAAGTGATTAAAAAATGGTGTTGCTGATGGATTTTTTATAATTTTCAATGCCCCGCAGTTTTGAGATCTGGCAAACCAATTAGAAATATCTCCTAGGTATGTTCTTACACTTTTTTACAGCTTCATATCATGCGACTTATCATTTGACTGGATTTATGGACTCCGACTGTTAACCCACCACACTTGTAAGAGTTACGAGCCAAACATTTCATTAGGGCACAAAACCAAAAACCGCGATTCGAGAAAATCGCTTGCAAAAAGTGCACAACTTGTTTCAATTCCTATTTAAAAAAGAAGCTTGACTGATGGTATTTTTACTTATGATACGATAAAACACATCATTTTCCTCAGCTCTGCTTGAATGCTTTTTAATTTATGTTGATTTTCGCAATAAAACTCATTATTTAAAAAAATCTCGTTATTAGGCCCTTTTAACTTTCCAACTGTTGTTCATAATGGGCCCTTTCTAGATGCAATTTCAAAGAGAATTGAAAGGGCACTAAAGCGCTGTCATCCGATTGTTGTGTTGAATGATGTTTATGGGACCTTTTGTTCAGTTAGAAATAATGAGGATTTCAACGAACATTATGTTAATTGGTCAAGTTTTGTGATCGAATGGTGAGAATAAGGCATGTGAAACATAAAAATTCTTCAAATGTGTACTGAACAGCATCCGCGGGACCGTATTAAATATTGTGTTTCGGCGAAGTTTTTTTCTGCAGAAATCTTTGGTGAGACGTAAACCAAACGTTGTTTTGAAGTGAATTAGTGTTAAGAATGATGAAAAGTTCACTTTTTACCGTAGAAAGTTCCTCAACTACGAAAAACTAACGAAAAAGAAAAGGGCACAATTGAACTTTTTTTCTGGTTCGGAGTGGACATTCTTATGGGCCCTTTTGAGTTTTTGATTTTTTCAATAGGAAATTGTTTGTTATCAATCTGATTATTGGAGGGCATGTAGGGAGTGTACTAATGAATGGAATAGTGGAATAATCCCGAATGTTTACGTTTTGGTTTTGTGCCCTAATGAAATGTTTGGCTCGAGTTTCTTTCTAACAGCAGTATTTTTGACTAAAGAAGTAATAATGTCTAATCAACTCTAATCATAGTTTTCAAGATATTTAGATTCATATTTCAACATTCATAAATTGCTATGTACTTGATTTATTGCATCTTTTCCCCCCATATTCCATATCGGTGATATTTTTTTTCCAAATGATACCCCAAGTGTTATTCAAGCTGTACGTTCTTGCATACAAATCGCGCGCACGCTTGCACCGTCGTTCACTGATAAGAGCAAAGCACTATTCTATCGTTTAGCTGTCGTCGCGACGCTCTATAGTCGCTCTGGCACATGTTTACGAATGTGATGTATGCAGCACAGAAATAAGGGGACGCGAAAGGTAATAAAAATACTCTCTTTCTCCCTACTCGTTGGGTGGTTAAGAACGGCTGATTAGAAGGACGACCAACTGTGAGGATGTATTGGTGAACGATGTCAAGAGCAGTTTGTGTCCTTTGCTGACGACGACGCTTGGTGTAGACGACGTCGGTTTCACAGTGTGGTTAAGGGTGTCACATTGTATGCTCTCTCTGGCCGAGTATCAGCGCAAACGTGAACTAGAGCTAGACGAAGGAGGTGGCAGTCGAAGGGAGTGTTCTGCTGCGATTATATATTTTTGTGAAAATTTTACTACAACTTTATATTAAAAGTGCCACAAGTTTTTGGTAGTGAAACGCTTCACGATGGAGGGTGTGCTCATCTTTGACCAGAGCAATGATTTGATCTACCAAAATTTCAATGATGCAATGCGTGCCAAAATGAGCAGACATGCTATCGATCTCGGACTAATGGAGGACGATAAGAGGGTAAGTAAACAGAGAGAATGTTAAACAATCCTTGAACATGATTTATTGCTGTTTGTAGGACTCGCGCAAGGACCTGGACGCGAACGTGCTGATCCAGATCTTCAGCCCGCTGGTGGCCTCGCAGCGAATTATGATGTGCCAATTTGATAATGCGTACACGTCGGTGCAGATGGAGAACAACCTGAACCTGGTGTTCGATGAGGTACGGCAAGGGTGTGGGCTTTAGAATGGGTGCTTCGGAGCAGCCTTAGTAATGCACTTAGCTACAAAGTCTTTTGGTAGCCGAAGATGCTTGTGGTTGAGGAACCGACTTCTTTTTAGTTAGTCAAATTACACTGTGCAACAAAATTCATGGAGACGTTTGTTTGTTCGCTCCAAGTAAATATTGCATGCACCAACGGCAAATCACCCTAACTTTTATTGTGTGTGACACCCCATGAATGTGCCCACAGTGTCATGTACTTTTATATATTTTTGTTGTCTGGTGTTATTTTTGCTTCTGGCTTAGCCGACCCATGTGGGATAAGGTTACACTAGATTTTAAGGAAAACAAGCTTTTTCCAAATTTATGTTTGTAGATCATAAAAAACTGTGAAATTCTTCACAAATTTATGAGATTTTTTTTTAATGTTTGATTTATTTTAAATAATGTTTTAGATATCTTTTACTCGCTTAAAGTTGAATTCCCCAAACCCTTATTTAGAGATTTTTGAATTTTCTAAGAGGATCAAAATAGGACGTTAAGTGTTGTAAGAAACGCCAAAATACGCGACTTCCGAAAGGTTCAGCATCAGTGCAAATTTTTAGCGAATTGGTTAAGCTTAACCCATTGGTACAAGATCCTAAAGTTGGTGAAAAAAAAAAATGTTTTTCATACAAGAATGACTTTTTTCAATCGCGAAGAACTTTTCAGGATCGTGTTTTACACCTTTGGTATGTTCTACAAACTTCACTTTCGAGTATCAATGGGTGAATGTTGACCGATTTTGCTCATAGTTGGCCCTGAGTCCTAAAATAGCTCAAGGAATAATATTGAGCTTGGGGAATGAGGTTTTGAGAAAAAGTCCCATATATTCTGGGCATCCTAAATCTTTACACATTGTAATAGTCATGCTACTGTACAAAATAATATCAATATATCAATATACAGTATATAGTTGTTCGGTAACTGGGCTGAGAACGTAGCCCAGTCACCGAATGCTGCTCGCTAACTGGGCTGAACGAAAAATAACGAGGGGACCACCGATGCATAATATTTTCCTGATGAAATATAAAAATAAAAATTTCTCAAATTTATTTACAATGCTTACTTTTCATATTTGTTTAATTGTGACTTGAAATTAAATAAATATTTGAAAACAGTATTTTTATATGTTGAACAGGCTCTTGGCATCCATTAACCCCTCGGTCATTTCGGTTTGTTTTGGTTTTTTGACGTTTGTCTGATTTTTAAGTGGGCTACACTGCCGTTCTACGCATAATTGTCTTATGTCATTTTTGGACGATTTTAACTTTTTGACATTTTTAAGTTTAGTTTGTCGTATACTTTTAGAAAAACACATAAAATCTAGTACTTTGTTCAGAAACTCATCAAAAACAACACCAAGTCTGTTTGTCCCATCATTACACTTCTACGCATAATTGTCCCACCAAGTATTTTCTCTCATAGAATCATTAGTTTAACGAAGCATTATGCCTTGTTTACCTATTGTACAGCAAGAGGATCATAAATAAGAGTGATAAACTACTAACTGGGGCGATTAGGGACACATAGGACGGATAGGAACCCACGGGACAATTATGCGTACACAGAAAAAAATATTTCTGTAAATTTACATTTCCATATTTCCATTAGATCTATTGGAAATTTACATTAGATTCATTGGAAATTTACATTAGTTTTGAAAATTTACATTAGTTTTGAAATTTACATTAGTTTTGGAATTTACATTATTTCAAATCAACTAATTCTGATTGGCCAATGGGAATGAGAAGCTCGACTTGGATTGCAGTAGGAAAAGGGTGTGGCCTATGTTCTATTTTAAAATTATTGAAGCGGGCAGCAAAAGGAAATTCTGATTCTAAAAAGTTGTTACACAGGTAGGGGACGCTTTCTCGTCGACGGCCAAGTGGAATAACGCTGGACTGGAATCGAACAGACGACGGGTAGAATGTTCGGTGTTACTGCTGCTACCCGCTGCCGACTGAGCCATCTTCGCATTTTATAATCGAGCGGCTAAAGCATCAACTTGTTCAGGTCGAGGCACAGGCAGTGAGCCAGCGAAGTATGAGAGCGATAGAAAGAGAACCAAACATAACTATTTTTTAGTTCGGGTAGTTTTGAAGTCAACGTTTGGCAGAAATACATTGGATATATGATTTACATTAAATAGGAATTTACAGGAAGCCGAACGCGGGTAGAAATTCATCAGATTTGAGTTTCCATGCTCAATGTTTCCATTAGATTCATGATTTACATTAGATTTTGATTTACATCGGAGTAATTTCCATTACTTTTTGCTCATTACATCATATTTCAACATTACATTGAGTGAGTTTACATAAGAAACAGCAATCACGTGCTGTGTAAATTTACATATTTTTTTCTGTGTAGAAACACAGAAATCGGTCGAAAAATTTCAATAGCATTTTGCTCAGTTGCACTTTTCTGAACATGGGACAATTATGCGCAGAACGGCAGTACAGCCCAGTTAAACAACGCCCAGTTATCGAACAACTACTGTATTCATGAAAACATTATTTTTTCTAAAGAATTTCGTCTATTTTTTATATGTGGTCCTAACATTCAAAACAAAACATAGAAGCACTCTATTTTATAAAAAATGTTATTCAATGTATCCTTAATAGTGTTCAATGGATTGTACAAGTTTCTGTTTAGCAATATTTTTGCCTTATGATTTTTCAAAGAAATTTTAAAAGGATGGATCAAAAACTAGAAATAAAATTTAAAATTGCAGAATACATGAACTTTTTTTAAAAAATATAACACAAAGTGCTACTCACATAAAAATAAAGGAGGGTTTTTTTTTTTCTTAACTTATTTTTATTAGGTCCTTTTAGGTGCTGTGACCAAGTTGGGACCGAGGATCAGTAAAACAATATATAATAACAAAAAAAAAACTCCTTTGATTCCATACTTGGAGATCATGTAGGGGAGAGTGGGGAGACTTGATCCCCTTTTTTTGTTTCGCACATAACTCTGTCAATTTCTCACAAAACTATGATCTTTTTGCATGAATTGAAAGCTTAAACATTCAACTATGTTAGGCTGATAAGGGTATTTCATCAGATAAACTCTTCAAATCATGCCAAGCGTTTTAAAAAAATATTTTAAACCGGCATTTTCAAAATGTTGGGGGTAATTTGATCCCCCTTTAAACATTTTGAAGAAATCTTAAGCAATATGTTTCTTATTCATCCAAACTTTTAATTTTCTATAAGTTACAGCAATTTCACATTAAACCTGTACGTTTGTGTTCATAATATAACAAGTTTAGCATGCAAAATATTTAAAAACTTAAAATTTTCTTTTTTAGACCAAAATTGAGCATGTTTACAAAAGCTGGTAATTTTTGTTTACAAAACTTTTGAAAAATGGTTCAAACTGCAGTAAGTTATGTTCAACTATACTGAAGGAAACTATGTACGAAAACCCAGCCCAATTATTTAATCTTGAGGCTGATTCCAGTGACTGTAAAAATGCAGGGATCAAGTCTCCCTAAACGCACTTTTTTAAACAATTGATTGTAAAATTAGTATGACGATAAATTTAACGTCAAATGCGTAAGGGTTTTGGAGTTGATATGTTTATCAAACAATTCATGTATAAAAAATATTTTTTTGAATTATTTTTGAGTGTTTTCTAAACTTATCAAAACAAAGAAAAAAGATCTCTTGGATGTTTTTTGCAGCACTTTTTAGAAAAATGTGTGTAACTCAATCTAAACATTTTTTATTTTTTTTCTTTGTTTTCTACAATGAGTTTTAGTTGATTTCGCACAACTTTCTAGAACAAAGCAAATTGTTTTACCCACATGCTGACGAGATACAGGCTTGGGATCAAGTGTCCCCGGGGATCAAGTCTCCCCACTCTCCCCTAACTGACGAGGGTTACTTGGTCCAAGCGGGTCTTGCAGGTCTTGAACCTGCCGATGTACTCGGAGAAAATCCCCCACAGCTCAGCCGAACTGTAGAGTACCTCCCCGGCTTCCTTCTCCGTGGCTCCAATAAAGGAGGGTTAGTACCTAAGGATTTACTGGGCAGTGTCACACATGGAAAAGGACAAATTTGTGTACTGTCATCTGAGGTTAATCGGGACACATGGACCGAATTAGGACATATTGATATGTTCATGGTTCCTGATGAAAAAAAAAAAAAAAAAACATTAACGCGATCAAAAAAAATATCCCTATTCAGACTGTAGTCCCGATTCACTCCAGGTGACGGTACATGATAATGTACAAAGACTTTTTATCTTAAAACCATGAAAAAGTTAACTTAATCTTGTTGAAAAAAAAGTATTTTCTGGTTGTCCAGCAAAAAGCTGACGCCTCTAGAAAAAAAACTGGAACCGCAAAGAACTGTTTAAACATGCATAACTCAGACCGTTGCCAATGTTGTAACACTCTCCTTTGAGATTTGACAGGAAATTAAAATAAATTCGGCGTCAAAATTTCAAAAACTTGTTGCAAACATTAAAAAAGAAACAATCGACTGACAACATTAATTTAAAAAAACGATTTTCTTTTCAGTTTTTGGGATATTTATTCATAGAGATAAGCAACAAGGAAGTAGACCAGGTGAGACGGGAGATCGGCGTATGCATTTGCCTTCTCAAGCACATTTGTGGGCCAAATTTACACATGTGAGTAATTATTCCTGGCGAACCCAAAACTCCAAAATATATGTGATTTGTCCTTTTTTCAGAATCAAAAATGATACGAAAAAGTCACTCCTCCTGACCAACCTAATAACCACCTACCGAAGGCTGTACAAGGCAAACCAGGGCATCCTGGTGGAGGCAATCGAGCAACTTCTCGTGAACGCCGACGTAAAAAACACCGTCGTTTCCGCCCTTCAAGGCGCAACGGAAAAGCTGAAGCAGGACCCCCACTCCCAGCGTAGTCACTCGATCATGTTCGTCGGCAACAAGTTTCTGTCGCTGTACAGCAGCAAACAGGCCCAGGAACTATCCCCAGCGGACATGCTGTTCCTGAACATCTTCTGCCAAACGTTGGACCGCGGAGAACACTCGAAGCGGATCGAATCGCACGTGGTCTTCCTGCAGGGATGCGTCGGTCAGACCACTTCCGGTTGCATTCCCCACATCGTGCACGTGTCGAAGCTGTTTGACGACGTGTTTCTGGTGCTGCTGATCGAGCATGGGAACATTGCGCTGTCGGGCAATCTGTACGATGTGTTTTTCGCGCTGCAAAAGATCCAAAACATGCAAATGCAGATGGATGTGGAAAATCTGCGGCCGGCCTTCGACAGCCTGGAGACGTACGTGAAGCACACGATGGACTCGCTGAAGAAGCTCAAGCACAACACGACGGAAGCGGATGAAGCGGTACGGAACTTTACCCTCCGGTGGGAAAATCTGAGGAAGCGGTACGTCGAGTACTTCAAGAACAGCGACGGTGCGCTGATTGTCACGATCGAGTCCAACATGCCGATGTTTGTGGATGCGGTCAAGGAGGTGTTCAAGCTGCTGTGCGCCGAGTGTAGCACCCTGGAACATGGGCTGCAGCGGGTGTCGGACATTGCGGACATGGTCGAGGGGCGGCTTACGGAAGTGTTTAACTTTTTGCAGGTCAAATCGCAGAAGAACTTCAGCATGGGATCATATCCTTTTCAAAAATATACTTTAATTAGTTTAAACACTATTCTTAAATAAAACTCATAGAAATTAGTTTTCCTTAACTTAACATTTTTATTACGTATTTGGAAGACTTTCCAGGTTTGGTTCATTTTATACACATAGACAGGAATAACGGAAGGATTGTGGCACCAGGGCTGGACCATGAACATCCGGATGATGTGCTAAAGGAACGGGTAGGTTGCTCATTAATTTTTTCTAAGTAAACAAAAAAATGCAGGGAATAACAAAATCGCATCGACAACACAAAACTAAACATTTTTTTAGTTTCAAGTCTAAGGAGAGGCATTAGAACAGTGCTTCTTATTTTTTTCGTTTCATTCTACCCTAGGCTAATTTTCAAGAAAGGCAAAAATGCATTTAAATATAAATTTTCACTTTTGCCGCCTCAAAAAAATTCAATTTTGTCGTGAAACTATTTACTTTTTCATGTCATTCTTGAACGACATAAAAGCCTACTTTTCTGTACCAAAAATAACGGAATCGAATAGTAACACTTTTCAAAATAAATACTGAAAATTTCTACTTTTCAGCACTGAAATGGATGCTAAAAAGTTGGACTTTTTAGCACTTGTTTCGAAAAATTATACTTTTCAACATTTTTTTTTTAAACAATTAATTGACAAAATACATGAACATTTGACTCATAATTCTACTCAAATGGTGTTTTTCGGAATTTCAAAAAAAAAAATGTTGTATGGAACTTGTTGCAAAACTTGATTTTTTCTGCACTCGTTGGTTTGTACTGAATTTTTTTTTCGATTCTTAGTTCGCACTGAATGATTTTTCTTGAGTTTACAAATGTCAAATTTTCATAACCAACATGGTTTAAATATTTGCAAGATCGGGATTTTAGCGATTACTTAAATAAGGATTCTAAGCAACATCTGAAAGTTTTTTTTATTTAATTTGTTAATATACGTCATTTAGATAAGATATGTTTGGTTGTCCAATCACAATCTGTGATTTCTCAGCTTAAAACATTTAAAAGTTGTTTTTTTGTTATCAACGTTTAACTAAAGCAAAGACAAAAAAAAAACAATTACAACGAAAATTGCCAACAAAACCCCTTGCCAAATATTACGTTCCTAAAAATTATTTAAAAACAGAGTTTTATTTGAATATCATTGATTTTTAGGATCTTTTCGAAATCGAAAGTTACTTGCCTCCAAATTTTGAAATAACATTGAACAAGAGAAGTCTATTGATATCTAAGAGGTGACTGCCAGCTTTTTTAGGTGAACTTTGAACTCCCCAACTTTATTATAATATTGGGATTTTTTACAAGTTCAATTTTGCACAGATCAAGAAAGATCTGCAAATCAAATAAGCAATGGAGCAATCGAAATGATCATATAGTTGTTTTTGTGTATTTAATTCAATTCTTCTTTTGTCTCTGATTGTAATTTAATTTTTTGTTTTAATATTTATACACGCAGAAAAATAAGGCAAAACAACAAAACAACCCAACAACAAATAAGGCAAAACAACAACAACAACACGCAGAAAAATAAGGCAAAACAACAAAACATTTTAATGATTTGTAAAACAAGATTTTTGTTGAATCAACGCTGAACAAGCAAGATTTTTTCGTAACAACAAAATTCTTTTGTGGAAATGAAAAAATACAAGGTTTGATTCAGCGTGAAAAAAAAATTTACCCGTATGTATTACAATTCCCGGGAGTCTCGACCAAGACTGTTTGTTTACGTCCAAGGTTCCACCTTTTTGAAAAGTTACTTAAAAATTTAAAGCAAGCCTAACATGAAAATTACATCAAATTTTCTACACAACTAGACAATTACACCCAGACATTTCCTAGAATTGAAGTTACGTAAAATCACAATAGCCTTCAGTTGACCAGCAATAAATAAAGTGAGAATCCCCTCCTCCTGCACCGCACATTAGTACTAATCATTCATCATAATATAACGGTCACACCCGTTTGCAGCACGTGCATCTCTGTTTGGAATAATAATTACTCGAGAAAACACATGCTGCTGCACACGTCAGTTCAGCAAACGCTTCGCGTGTGTTTTCCAACAATCGTTGTTATTGATGTCATCAGAACGCCTTGGATCATCATCTCGGCACCCCTGAAAGTGACCCCTCTCCGTTGGGGTACGCATCATCGCTGATACTGAACAAACGTTTTTGTGAATGAAGTTGAATTCCCTTATCAGCATTAGACGAAAAACGATGCCACTGCTGGGCATTGACTTGGCAATCAAATGACTCGCTCTCTCTCTCTCTATTTGTGTTACAGATTTGGTCAATGGTCGAGCTGTCCCGAACGTATCTGCACAAGGGTCACACGTCAATGATCTGGAAGGACACTACGTTCAGCTACGGTTACTTCCTCTGGTTCGAGGACGTCAACGGGACGGCGTTGAATCCGAAAGAGTTGCCAGATTCTACGACCAGCTCGTCGAAGCCGTCGCTGATTGCGGGCATTTTGGCCGGCGACTACTATCAGTAAGTGTTTTCGGCGATTAGAATGTTGTAGAAGTTCTTAATTTTACTTTTTATGTCTTGCAGCCGAATGATCGAGCAAGGTTTCCCGAGGTCGGCTCCGAGCAAAATTCGCTGCTATGAACTGTTCTGCGTTCACATAGGACTGGTCACGCCGACGAACGTGCTGGAACACTGTCGGAGGCTGTCGGTCACGATCAACGATGTGACGGGCTGCGTGGGGAATCCTATCGATTTGTTGTAGAGTGTTTTACGACTGTAGAGTTAGTGGTTTTAATTTAGCAGTAATAAGCTCGATTTTAGCAATATCAACACCATTAATTAGTTGTTGATTCTTCATAGTCAAGGTTTTAGGCCCTAACAATCAAAACTATATCAACTAACTCAACTATATCTTTAATTTAAACATTCCAACAACATTCCTTTGCGTCTACTTTAGTTGACCAAGTACTTAATACGAGCATGATTGTGAATCATAACCGATTGGATTACGTTGTATTCGTTGAAATGTGATATTATCAATTGATCCTTCTCGATGTTCTTAACGGTAAAACATATTATCAAATAAATGCGTAGCTAAACACCGTCAAATTTGTTTAACCCTACCCCGCAACCGGATGACATTCGAACAAAGTCACACGAGGCCTGGCACACATTATCTGGCGCGGAAATGGACTCTCAAGTGCCTCTGTAATCAGGCCCCATTTATCAGCAGCACTAATCGCAGTGTTATAATTTTAATAATCCTCCGGGAAAGGGCCATCCCCATTCCCGCAAGTGCAACAAACCACTTAAAGTGCGCATTTCTACGTTGAATTGCATTGTTTCAAGGTGGAAAATAGTGTCATAAATCACCTGCTGCTGCTGCCAGGTTTATTGGAGAGCCTAATCCGATCCGATAGTCCACGGGCAGCACATCCGTGTGACAGATGAGCGTAGCTTTCTTTCAGAGTTGTAAATCGTTGGAGATGTTTGTTTGGATCGGTCGAGATTACAAACGATGATTAGTTGCAGTTTAAGTTGTAATAAACGAGGGTTAAAGATAGGGATTAGTTTTGATTACGTTGTATAATTGATAAGATTGCTTCAATAATTCATCGAAGAAATTGCGCATGGAAATCTCTAACGAAAAAACCGATTCGCTTTGGCTAATTTCAATAATTCTGGAGTTTTTTTTAAAAAAGTCCAATAAACCAAAATGTCAGTTTTTGCTTTTTGGGATTTTTTTACTCCTGACTCAAGGCGGTTTCAAAAACACCCAAAAAGCAAAAACTGGAAATTTGGTTTATTGGGTCTTTAAAAAAACTCCAGAATTACAAACGGCGATTTCACCTCAAACCAGCTGGATCCAAAAAAAAAACAAATTAGAAAAAGAACGGCTGAACCAACTCTAGCTCGCCACGTTAAAAAAGAAAGGTGATAAGTTGGGTTTGTAATGAAAAGTACTAGGATTTTTTGACAACATAACTGAGTACACTTACAGATCAAATGAAAACTTTGTTTGCTGATTTGAAGATCTCGGGACCAAAGAGCTCTCAGCAGAATTTTTTTTCTATGATTTTAAAAGATGTTTGATCTAACATATCCAAAAATGATGAACATCTATTTACAGGATTCTGAGACATGACTTTCTTAAAAAAATAAATTGACGGAGTGTGGTACATTAATGAAACATAGCACCATGCGTCACCGACAAAATGTACTTGGAACTCATTTGGATGGGGAAGCATGGTACAATATAGCATTTCCATTCGAGCAGTTTTTGCTTTTTTCTACAATGTATTTCTTATGGAGCGAACTGTCAAAAACTGCTCGACTGCAGGTGCTCCATTGATATATCGAAATGCGATAATTTTTTTGTCTTCCTCACTGAGGTAAGGCTATAATCCTGCTCTAAAAATGAACTTTGTATAAAAACGTCGTAGACCCACCTTCATGTGTACATATCGACTCAGAATCGAAAACTGAACAAATGTCTGTGTGTATGTGTGTGTATGTAAGTATGTGATCAACAAACTAGCTCATGTTTCTCGGCACTGGCTGAACCGATTTGACCCGAACCTGTTGCATTCGACTTGGTTTAGGGTCCCATAGATCGAGTTTTATACAGATTGAAGTTTTGATAAGTAGTTCAAAAGTTATGTATAAAAATGTGTTTTTACATATATCCGGAACTCACTTAAATGTATGTAAACTATGTCCAGGTCCATCATCCGACCCATCGTTGGTCAGGTTATCAAAAGACCTTTCCAACGAGCCCAAAACATTGAAGATCTAGCAACGCTGTCTCGAGATATGGCCACTTAAGTGATATTGATGTACTTTTTGGAAGCCGGATCTCACTTAAATGTATGGAAACTATGTCCGGATCCACCATCCGACCCATCGTTGGTCAGGTTATCAAAAGACCTTTCCAACGAGCCCAAAACATTGAAGATCTAGCAACCCTGTCTCGAGATATGGCCACTAAAGTGATATTGATGTACTTTTTGGATGCCGGATCTCACCTAAATGTATGGAAACTATGTTCGGATCCACCATCCGACCCATCGTTGGTTACGTTATCAAAAGACCTTTCCAACGAGTCCAAAACATTGAAGATCTGGCAATCCTGTTTCGAGATATGGCCACTTAAATGATATTTATGTACTTTTTTTATTCTGGATCTAAATAATAGATGAAATTTGTGTACAGCCATTGTTGCACCCAAACGTCGGTCGCATGATTGTGATGCATGGCGGCATGAAAGTATATCAGAATCTGCATGAAAACTGTCCTCATGCATTTTTTGCGATATAGGGGTATGACATTTTTGCCCGTTACCGACAATTATCGACATTGCCGACGGCTTTATAATTGTATTACACCAACATATTCTTCTCTCTGGAGTGTTGCTCGGGGACGGGCCAGCATTATATGTGTTAGTGAGAACTGCAAATCGCTGAAATTTTTACACGCAGGCAAAAATGACCTACGGGCTTGCTGCAAAAAATGTCATAAAATGTGACATTTTCTGCAGCAAATCAACTGTTGCAGATTTTGAGATATATTTTTCCTTTGGGTGTGGTAATGAGTGAAGAAGGCCCCAACCACATAGGTGGATTAGGTTAGTTTTTTGCAATTCCGCTGTAAAATTGTCAACTTTTCCTGTCCTTCTAGAGAAACGAAACGACCTACTTTTCCCTACCAAAAACAATAGAATGGAAAATTAATACCTTTCAATACCAGTGCTGAAAAGTTCTACTTTTCAGCACCGAAATGAGTGCTGAAAAGTTGAATTTTTTAAAACTTATGTCGAAAAGAAACATTTTTTAATATTGGATAAATGTATAACTCGTGCTGAAAAAATCAGCTTTTTGCAACTTGTTGCACAAACGACTTGTTCTTGCATCATCACCAAAAATAGCAGTGCAGAATAGTTCGTTCTGAGTGAGGATTTGAGTGCAAAAAAGGTCAAATGTTTCTTGATTTGGTTCATGAGTTGACCAAACATACGGACCCTAAACTGAACAATTTTTCAGAGAAAAGTGTTTTTCAGATTTGCAAAAAAATGGTATGAAACTCGCTTTGCTTTGCTATGAGACGGTGATTTTAGCGGATTGCAGACTGGATTTCGCCATGTGATGTGATGATTGTCTAAGCCCAAGTTGCATAGGAATTGATAAATTAGAATAAAGTCAATTCCACCTGAACCAAATTCTCACCACCAAGACAGCCGTCCATTGCCGGCCGCTTTCCATCTCCACAAGGCACAAGGGACAGGGATTTGGAAGATAGTGTTGATACTACACTTTTTTTAAGGGCATAAGGGAGAATCTCCACGGTATCCCCAAGAATGATTCGTTTGGAGTTGGATGGTTTTTGGGAAGGTAAAAGGTCCAGGATACGCTCTAAGCAATCGTTGCGCCCATTTGTATAGTGTGTTTAAGGTTTATAGTAGGCAAGTAATCGGATGCTGCTGTCGAGACAATTCCCGTTTAGTTTTTAAATTTTAGTTTAACAGTTCAAGCGTGTAGCTGTGGATAGCTTGAACTATGTAAAATAATTAATAACTAATCGCGCCCGTTTTTAATATCTGTAATCATTCTCTTTCTTTTTCAAGAAATATGCAGCGATTCTACTAATTTTAGCGAATAAAGAATGCATGAAAGAAGCGATCCTAAATCAAACAAAAGAAAACATTAAAAATCTACCAAGTGCCTTCGTTCTTTCCACAGAACTAAAGAAAATCAATTCCAATTATCACAACGACCACCGTTGTTACCGTTCTGATATCATTTTATGGATCATCTTAATAACTAGTTCTTGTCTTAACAGATCATAACTAATCTCCAATCTGAAATGAATGTCAGAATGTAAATACAAAAATCTTGAAAAAATTGTGCGTATCTGTCAATGAGCAGCCTATTAGCAGACATATCTTATGAATAAAAGACGCGCATTCTATTCAATCAGTAGCAGCTCGTTAATAGTCCATCGCTTGGTAGTATATTGTATCGCCTCAGTATACACAGTACACTTACACGACTTACATCAACTAAACCTTACCCCTTCTTACATCACACGTCCGCCTCCACTTCCGTTGAACGAACAAACCGCGGCTTGATAGTTTTCGCGACGTTCTGACTTCGGTCGGTTTTGGCCGTATAGTCGTGGAAAAGCTCAACCGTCTCAACTACATATTGACGTATACGTCTCGGTCTCAAAGTACACCCGAATTGACTTTTCTCTGACCGCCGCCGATCGTTCCGTTACGGCCCCGTAGTTGCTGCAGTTCGCGTTCTGCCTCGGATCAGTTCAGAGTTATTTTCGTGCTTTTTCTGTGTTTATCGTGTGCGCGCTTTGGTCTGGAACTGCGTAGAAGGTCGTGGAAGTCCGTATACGCGTGGTGTGTGTTCTTGATCGAGAATTCCGTGGGGTTCAGGATCGGGTGTCCAAGAAACGGTTCGCGCGATTCTTACAAAGTGCAGCTGCAGTGTGATTACGTGAGCTTGATTCCTGCAAAAAAGTGGCAATTGATTGCCACCTTTTCAATTGAGTCCCTCTTATTGACTCAAGTGTTTGTTCAGCGTCCAGTGACTGTTCTCCAGCAGAAGTAGTAGCTCTTATCAGCTGCTGGAATTACTAGTCACAGTTGCGCTGTAATTTCAAAATTTTCACTGCTTAGTTCTTCTAGAGTGCATTTTAAACGTTTTACATAATCGATCGATCTTAAAGGAAGAGCTTTTGAAAAGATCGGTCAGTGTATTGTTTTTTATTGCTGGCAGTTGCTTAACTTGGCATTCAAAAATAAAACATTGTTTGTGTGTTCATCAGCGGTGGTCTTCTGAGTTGTTTGGCGCAGTGAAACCGAGAACGGCGAATTGATTGATCAGTCGGGATCGGTGGTTTTATTAATATCTCGGTCCCTCCCCATTCCTTGCCGGTGGCAGTGATTTGCCTGTCACTCTGGGAACGGACCACACCCTACGATCCAAACGAGCTGCAGGCTTGCGTAACCTTTGGCGCATCCTAATCCGCGGATTGAAGCTACTTTGTCGGAGACTTGGTTAAGCGCAAGCCAGGCAACATGAGTGAACCTACCGAGGAGGTATGTATGAGGGATGCAGCATTTGTTGGGTTATAATTTCCGTCGAGAAATTTTATTTTGTATGTATTCCACATAATTCATAGTGATATTTGAAAATACACAGTTCCCGTGGTCAGAATGAGCTCAAATTTGGAATTTAGCCTACACAGAAAAAAAAATCATGGTAATATTACATCTGGGAAGGGGTACATCTTTTATGTCAGAAAAAAGGTGTAATTTTACCTCTGGAAATGTGTAATTTTACCACTTTTCTGGTGTAATGTCACTTTTTCAGTCTAAATTGAGGTAAAATTACATCATAAAAGAGGTAATATTCAACCTTCCAAATTTACATTATTTTTTTCTGTGTGATACACAGTGATACACAGAAAAAAAATCGTGGTAATATTACATCTGGGAAGGGGTACATCTTTTATGCCAGAAAAACGGTGTAATTTTACCTCTGGAAATGTGTAATTTTACCAATTTTCTGGTGTAATGTCACTTTTTCAGTATAAAATGAGGTAAAATTATATCATAAAAGTGGTAATATTCAATCTTCCAAAATTACAGCTTCCAAATTTACATTATTTTTTTCTGTGTAGGTCAATCTTTGATGTCAGGGGGTAGCCCCAAAAAAGCCCGGATTTGGACCACCCTAATGTACAGCTGTCAAAAATGCATTTGTATGTATGCATGGAGACTTGTATCGAGAAATTAAAAGTGAGAGTGTGTGCAACATCGAGTTAAACTTTCTGTGAAGTTGCTGTGAAGGTTTCCATGACACTTCGAAAAGTTTAACTCCATGTTGTACGCACACACTCTCACTTTTAATTTCTCGATAGAGTTATCTAAGCCCGAGTTCACGCTCTCTAGCACCCCATTTGTTTTGCTGGTGGGTACAAAATTTTACCTCAATCTTTTTCGTGTACGTACACGCAATACATGCGCACGTAGATAACTCTATGGACAACCAATGAGGCATATGTCTTTAGTAGAGGATGACGATTCTCGAGATTTTCAATTTCCCGGGAATCTAGAGTTGAATTTAGCAATTTCCCGTTAATTAGAGCGTCCAATTTCCCGGGGTTACAGAATTCTCGGGAAACGGAAAATTTATAACAAATTCCCGGGAAATTTTAACTTAATCGAAAATTGTTCTGATCTATATTCTTCAACAAAATTGTATAAAATAGCAATTTAATGATCAAAATTAGTGCGAGGGTCAATTAATGCCTAAACCGCTTGCAGAAAAAAAAAATCAAGAAAATATATAAATATTCTAAATTTATAGGCTTGCAATTCGTATAACATTGTTGTAAAAAAATAATCATTTGAATTTTTTGTGCAGTATAATTTTTCTAATCACAGTGTTTGGACAGCGAATGAAATGAATCCATGCTTCAAAACCATACAATTTCAATTAATTATGGAGTTGTGAACAGTTTGAGAGAACATGAATAAAGAATAATATTGAGATGACGTTGAAATGAAAAAAAAATCATGAAGAAAATATGGATTTGTTGACAAATCTTTTTTTCCATAACAAATCTTACACATTGAATTCACCTTAAAACTGCCTTTTCACTAAAAATATATCTTTTATGAAATCACAACTCAAAGTTTTTAAATATTTGGAGCTAGATTTTTAAATATGTTTGCATTTTTTGTACACCTTCTATACAATACGAAGTAGTTTTTTAATGATTCAGCTTAAAAAATGACTTCGGCTAAAAGAATTTTCAAAGCAATGAAATAAGTTAAGACGCTGTTTCATATTAATTCCACTTACGCTCTGTTAGCTCAGATGAAAAATCTTTTTATTAAACTGTAAACACTTTTAAACAAATTAACCAAATTCTTCTTGCACAACCCTCTTTGAAACATCAAATGATTTTTTTTCAATTTTCATCTAATTTGGCCATGTTAACATAATCATGAAAAAAAATAATTAATTTTGATCTTGGCAAAAAGAGTTACCATACTTTTAGATAATATAAAAACAATTTTCGTTTAAAAAACTAACCAGAATTATAATAGTTAATTTTCATTCCAAAATATCGTAATTTTTGTTGCTTTACGAATAAACAAGATCCCAGTTGTAAAAGCTTCAGAAACCAAGTCAGAAACTAATATTATCTGAAATATACCTTGACGTGAAATTTTCAGACGAACTGATAAGTTATAAGAACATGAAATTGAATTAAATAAAATAAAATTGAGTGTTTTCATTTTTTTTTTTGTAAATTAAAAAATATGTGCCAAGAAGGAGGAATATGTATATGTATATTCCGCTTGCATTTCGGGAATTCCCGGGAAATTTACAAATTTCCCGGGAAACAGGAAATATTTTTTTCCGGGAAATCCCGGGAATTCCCGGAAATTTTTTTCGCCGGACGGGAAACTGGACGCTCTACCGGGAATTCCCGGGACCGTGGAGTTTTTTTTGACTATGCCAATAGTGGCAATAATAAAAATAAGTTATAAATTCGTTTTTTTATTTTTCAATGAATTTACTTACAATCAGTCCATACTTATTATATGAAACGTATATTTAAGTATCCTCAGTATTTAGAGGAACTATATCTACCTTTAATTTTTTTCTGAATATGCAAATACAAGATCGTTTCTTGACCTTTTCTTGACTAAAAATTTTAGTTTAAAATGTTTTCGAAATGACGTGAAACACAGAATGACATATTGACAAAAAAAGGAAATTAAATTAGGGACTTAAGAATTTAAAAACAAAACAGAATATGAGGATTGCTATGATCGAGAGAGGATAAGTAAATTGAACCTATTTTGAAATGGCTTTACCCCTTTAGAAATAATAAATAAAAATAATATTTAAAAACTTATGATTTCATTTCTGGGATGTAACTGCTAAGTATACTTTAAGGTACATTTTTTTTGGCTTCTCCCAATTATAATTTAACAATTTTCCAAATAATTTTTAGTTTATATAATTTTGCTTCGATATTTATAAGTTCAAAACTTCTCGGGAGTCTCGACCAAATTTCCCGGGAATCGAGAGGTCCAAAAATGGCCGATTTCCCGGGAAATTTTTCTCGGGAATTCCCACTCGTCACCCTCTAGTCTTTAGTATTTCGTCATAGGGAAGACCCTCACAAAGTTTTAGCCAAATAAAAAAAATATATAGGAAGTAAAAACTTATAAAATCGGTCGATTTCGTGGAAAATTGCTCTAGTTTGTAATACTTATTTTTGCAATTCCGTCGTGAAACTACTTACTTTTCCTGTCATTGAACGACGAAATAGCCTACTTTTCTGTACCAAAAATAACAGAATCGAATAGCAACGCTTTTCAAAATAAATGCTGAAAAGTTCTACTTTTCAGCACTCAAATGGGTGCTGAAAAGTTGAACTTTTCAGCACTTGTTTCGAAAAGTAACACTTTTCAACATTTTTTTGATTTAAACGATTTATGAAACATGAAAATTTGACATAAAATTCCACTCAGTGTGTGTTTTTTTGGAATTGCAAAAAAATGTTGTATGGAACTCATTGCAAAACTTGATTTTTTCAGCACTCTTCGTATTTATCCAACTCGGTGAACCTCGTTGGATAAATGTACGACTCGTGCTGAAAATATCCTCATTTTGCAACTTGTTGCATAAACTACTATTTTCATCTGTAATGCTTTGTGTTTAACGTCCCATCCCAGAGGGTCCCGGAGCACCAAAACTTCTTAGCATGGTGCCCCCAACGAATAATTGCCCAAAACCAAAACTCGGAGCGTATGGTGATGTGTCTCCACGCTTCTTCCTCCTTTGTAGATTCAGAATTGTGTTGTTGTTTGAACACTCTGTGCTCAAACTGAACCCATTTCAATGAATCATCACTGAAGTAAACTTCACGCAGTAGGCCTGGCCGGTTTAACGATTGTGTTGTTTCGATGCATTCTAATGCAATGATGCATTAATGAATAACAAGAAGAAAGCTAGGTGTAATTTAACCTAAGGATTACTCCAGGATCCCTTTGAAAGATTGGCAGCGCTAGGGTTTGATTAGATTGATTAGATTAGTAATGCTTTGTATTTAAAAATGGTTTAAGTCTACTTGAAAAAAAAATGATTTATCACTTCAGAGTGTGCTTAGATTATAAGATTATAACACTTTTCTTGAGTCACATAGTATTTGATACTCATTAAAAAGATATAAACAGTCTAGGACAGGTAGTGGAAATTCTCGTATATTTGACAGGTAAAGCACTCGCTCGTAACTCCATCCAATTTTCAACCAATTTAAACAACTAATTTTGCAAAACTTTTGATATAAACTTGCTTGCTCACTTCTTATTGAGCTATTTATCACTCGATTTCAGTTGAAAAAGTGCTGATATGGCAACATTAGAGGCACGCTGAAATTAGATGCCGTTCTCCTAAATAACTGTTGAAAGCTTTATTTGTCAGCTCCGAATCAATGTTCTATTTCTGACACATTCGGACACTAATTGAAACGCGTTACGACTTTCCTGATATACCTTTTGATATTCGACTCAATACTGTAATCTTCCATCAAAAGAAATTCCCGCCTGGTTGATGTGGGACGTGCGACTCGATTGAATGGAAATAAATAGCGCTCGTAAAAAGATAACGTGTAATGCACAAGATAGCAAGCCGGATTCAAGCTTTATACCTTCGCGAATGTGGGTGAAATTGAACCCTTGGAAATTTGCAGTCATTGAGGGTGTGATAACAAGCTTGGAAAGCAAACCGGCAGATCCTGGTCATTGGGGTTGGTCTGAATTTATTGCATGCAAAAGACAAACAAATATTGGGTGAAAATTACGTAATGGTGTCAAATGAAAGACACCTCGAAGGCATGTTACAGCTGGTATAGCTCACGTCTACCGATAGTTGTTGTTCCAAAAGTGCCATGAGATTGACCTTTAACCTGCGTGTCCGGCGAAGCTAACGGTTCCATTCAATTTCTGTTCAATACCTCAACGCAACGACGAGGGGTACTCCAACGAAACTGCACCTCACATGAGTTGTTTCGCGAGAATGATGAAATTCTTTGCTTGGAGGCCGTCGCAGGTGAAACTCAAAATCCCACCCGGCACCGGCTATTTTTTTCGTTGGCACGAACTCAGCAGATTCCCTTTTTGCTGTGACGTCAGAGTCCGAGTTTGCTTTTTGGAGGTGTGTCAGGCCTTTGCTTGGCCATTGCGCAAGCTAAAGCTCGATGTAGCAAGGCCTGACCATAGCGTATACGGTTGTATATGGGAACGGTTTTTCTTCATTAACATTTTTTCAACATGCCTCAATCGCACCAATACAGTTCTGTGAATGAGTTATTTTTTCTCACGTTGGAGAAAAAGCTCACCCACGTTCAACAAACACACACAAAACGCGAAAATGGAAAATGTGAATTGCATCAAACCAAAATAACTCCAACAACCAGTGGAGATTATCTCAAATGTGACTTAAAAGCCATACACTCTTGACTTGATGAATTTATAGCGCTCAAGTGCAAATTTTCCGTGAATTAATTTCTTTCAGCACAAGCTTTATGACAACCGTTGTCAGTGCAAAATGATTGCGCACATTAGTTTGCGCCTTCCTGTGTAAATACCTACATCAGAGTTGTCGACGTCGTTTTGTTTGTCGCAAACGCTTATCTTTATTGTGCCACAGACATTAAGTCAGCAAACCAGCCGATTGACCATAGACTAATATTTAAGACAACCCTTGAATCACCCCTCATTCTAACAGTTTCGTATCTTTGAACTTTAAAAACAAATTACTGTCAAACCTTTTTGTATGGTGTTTGACAGGTGTCAAACAGAAATTAAAAATTTATAAAACTTAAACATTCTTCTAAATTACTTGTTCATAAAGCGCGTTGTTGCAGCCAAAATCACGAGTCTTAACTCGTGTGTCGTTTTTGCATGCATCCAAGTAGAGACGTCAGGCAGAATGAAGTTGGGGAGATTCACGCGGTGACGGTTGTTGGTGGCGGTTAGACGGAAAGAATATATTGCCTTATTTTGTTGGGAAATTTCATTCGACTTGCTGTGGAGCGTGTGTGGCTGTGGGAGATGTGTTGGTATAGTTCGGAGTTTTTCGTGTATTAGTTAGATAAAAGTAGATATGAAGAGTGTTGCCAGATAGCTGCCTACACACGAACTTAGTTTTTATTTAGTAAATGTTGCGATGTAGGAAAAAAATCTTTTAAATTAGTTTTTCTTGTCACCCATGCTTTGACCAATCTGTGCTTAATCAATGAATTTTTTTTTTTCAATGTTTATAGAATTATTCAGATTTTCTTTTTGTTATTGGAAATGTGTTAATATTTTAATTGAATCCAACTAGAACAGATCAGGGCTGCCTGAACTGCTCACCATTGAAAAAACGGCTAATATCCACTTTTGGCAAAAACGAGTTATTAGCACCGGGTGGTATAGGATGTTCCAGCGCATCTTCTGAAACTTGAATTTCACTAAAATAGTAAAATAGTGTAAATTGCCTTGACGGAGATTTGGTGGCAAACACTAAAACGCGTTTTTCTCGGAATACTTGATTTGGCATAAAAGCCGAATTTTCAATTATGGGCAGTGCAGGACTGCAGTTATAATAGCGACGAAAGTTAATAGAACACGTATAATCTTCGTAATCGATTAAATTCTCAACTGTTCCATTCAAAAGTCAAAAATATTGTTAGAACAGCTGTTTTATTTGCACACAGTAAAAATCGTGGTAAAATGACATCTAAAAAGGGATACATCTTTAATGTAAAAAAAAGGTTTAATTTAACATCTAATAATGTGTTAATTTACATCTGGCAATAACAAACTGAAATTAAATTCAAGTATTTGTCTGGATTGTTTGTTTTAAAATATGTAAAATGTTTAAATCATTAAATTCATAAAAACACAATGATTTAGTCTGTTTGTCGACCGTCCTTTTTAGGGTTCAACTGTACGTCAAAATAGTCGCCACGTGCTTCGGAATTTTAACTAATTAAAGGGTGGTTCGAAAATTGGTACATCGAAGGTCGGATACTAGGAACATTAGACCCAAAATAGGGCCACAAATGTTTCAGTTTTTCGGGCTTATGCAGCGATATAAGGTTTTTTTTTATCAAAAAGTTGATAATGCCTTTAAAAAACAACAACATATTCATGTAAAACAAACCAAGCAGCCTTTGAGAATACATCAAATTAAAAGTGCGCTATGTTTAGAAGGTTCAAAATAGGAACACATACCCTAATTTAAATAAACAAATATTTTTATAATTGTTTCGCAACTTTGTTGCCTTGTAGAATAAGATTTTATTTTTTATAAAATTGAAGAATACGAAATTTATAAATAAAATATTAAATTTTGTGTTGATGATTACAGTATTCAAGATGGTTTTTTTATCAATCTAAAAATTTTCGGATCCTCAAGTTGTTTTCTACAAACAACCAAAAGGGGACAAGAAAGCAGAGCCATCTGCTGAGTTTTTCTTCAACTGCGACGCTCACGCTCGCTTGCGCACACGCACACACACTCAACATCATTGATGATATTTGCCGTTGTGGATGCTTTTTCTCATTCACGCATAAACACACTTTGGACATTTTTTTTGGAAATTCCATTTTTGGAAAAGTTAACGTCTACTAGAACGATGAAAAAGCACTGTTTGTTGCCATACTCAAAGTTGTCTTGTTTAGCCAGGCATTTGTTTTTTTTTTTTTTTTTTGCTAATAAATCAGTTCTTTTCATTTACTGCATCCGTGTTTATATCGCAAAAACACAAATCGCCGCCGAAAACAACAAACAAAATATCACTCCAAAATCAGCCCACACCCAGAACTGGACATCGGCATACGAGAGGATAAAGAGCACGATTCGGTAGTAAAATGGTACTGTGTGCGGACTGAGAGAATAAATCCCGAAGATCCCGAGAGTACTTTACTCATGGGTTCATCTTCAAAAAAAGTTCATCTATCAAAAAAAAGGTACCGGTACCGAGCCTTGAACCTAAGACCTTCGGCATATTGAACCGTGCCTTTGCCGTATGGGCCACCATGATTCGGTAACTAACTGGCGGTCATGTGTCCATATAAGCCACTCAATAGGATGAACTGTTCCAATGAACGAATGAACACGCGAGAGTACTATACTCTCGCAAAATAGCACTTTCCTCTCGTTTCTTTTCGTGAGTACTATCTTCTTGTTCTTTAACTTTGGGTGCATAAAATTCTCAATTTTTTAATTCAATCGTAACCGCTGAACCGTTTTGACGGTTTTGATAAGTTTCAAGAACTCGTAAAATTTTCTCTTCCTCTTTTCGCTCACTTTTTTCTCAAAAGTGTATACAAGTAGTGCGTGCCGAATCCGTTACGCGTCGCTTTCGTGTTACCCATTTTTGAGCGAAGTTGGATGGGTTTAGTCACATCCTTTTGCAAAATTTCACTTCGGAAAATCGAATCACAAAATTTTTTGCCTTATTTTTGATAGTCGAGCTTAAGGGGTTACATACATGTAAATCGACAAAAAAAAGTCAGAGGTTGGTGTGAGCACACACTAAACTTTATTTAAAATCTGTTATCAGGGCATTAAAATATACATTTTCATCTATTATCAAAACAAATTTGAAGACATTTGGTTGTATCATTGCCGAGATATAGCTATTTATCAGTTTCCAAAAACGGGAGCCACGATATCTCCACACTGCCTTGACCAAATCGGCTCAACATTTTTGTGAAGACTCGTTAAACCGGTCCTGTGTGCATGACGAAGAAAAAACTTATTAAAAAAAAATAAAAATATTTTTGTGTTTTTCATATAAAAAATCGTCAGTTTTTGATTTTTGTATTTTTTAAAAAGCATAATTTCAGAATCGGGCTTCGTCGTGCACACGGGATATGTCTTGAGAGTCTTCACCCCAAATTTTAACCAATTTGGTTCATCCCATCTCGAGATATCGTGGCACCCGTAAATCAACTCTGTGTTTCGAGAAAAACGCTCAGAAATTTTGACAGTCCGCTTTGCGAACGGCAAAATGTTGAGCTTAAAATCGTCTCTAACTCAGTTTAATCATGTAATATCTTCATGAAACTTTCAGGAGTGATTGAAAATCATCTTTTTAGTGGATTCAATAAATTTTCTGTATTATGAAATTTTGCGATTTTCTACATGTATGTAACCCCTTAAGTATGACTTTTAAATACGCTAAAATGATTTAGAATTCTTAATTCCGAAATGGCGGAGATGAAATATTGTAAAAGTGAATTTTGTAAATAAATAGGAAAATAACGATTCATAATGGGGTAGCCGAACTCAAATTTGATGTTAAAAATAAGAAAGAAAGAAAATATTTTGTTCGTGATTTGATTAACCGAAGTCTCATACAAACCTTCGGATAATCTAGTCTGGACTGTGTTTGCAATATATAGTTAGAAGGTACGGGCATAATTTGCATAAATCTCAAATAAAAGTGTGACTGGACGCAAAGGTGGCTGACCCAAACATATTGAATTTCAAGTGAGATTTTACCTATGAAGACGTTTTTTCAGAAATTTTCAATACAAGTGGCGTGTAGCCAGTTTGGTCACGCTCATATTCGGGATTCAAGTTGAGTACGCCCATACAATTCAGCCCTGTGATGGAAGGCGAAAGTTAAAATTTAATTTGGTCCACTCTAATGATCATACCGTGCGTCTCCAAAACATTGTTTTGATTTCCATGGAGTCGCATGGTGTATTGATATTCATTAGCCGTGAAGGTCTAAGTGTTTTGAAACATTGAGTTTGAATGCATGCATTATAATATAAAGTAAAGTGATGATTCTCTCAAATGTTTCTCTGAACTGAAGTAAAGACTCATGGAATCTTATAAACCAAGTTATGGATATTATACTGAATTAGATGACGGATGATCTTCCACAATGACAAATCTTAAAAGGGGTTCCCCCAAATGCAGACACCGTATACACCGGTCATCGTTCCCGATCTGGAATTTCCTGACAATATCCAAAACTCCCCGCGATATTACCCTCGCAACTAGTACCACTGCCAGTCCGCGACATACACACTCGCGACGATGACTCTACGCTGGTGTTAGTCTGAACCGCGTGTCTGTCGTCACACGTACAACGCACACCGTGCGCGCGCGTGTATTCTTACAGTAGACACGGTCGTCGGTGTTATATTTATAGAGCATATGGCTCTGACGACGACGACGTCTGGCAGAACATGAACCAAACCAACCAACCAACACATGTACGTGCAAAGTATTGCTGCTGCTGCTACCATCAAGGTGACCTTCCTGGACATTTTTCCCCGTTGCGATCAAAATTCACTTTCCGAACCCAGTTGTTTTTCTGACACGCCGGCAACACGACCACGACAAAGTGTGTACAGCGAGTTGTAGTCCGTAACTTGCAGCGATACAGTTCAGAGACCTTCGTAACGATTCTTCGGAAAGAGCCCCCCCGTCACTGGAGAGCTCTGGAGCGCCCCAATCGATAGTGCTGACTATCCGTCGTTAACCGTGAAGTGTCATTTGTCACACACGTTAGTTCCAGCATCGAGTTGATACCTACTACAACAGTGCAAAAAGGTTGAACCTGTGCCGCGCGAGCAATCAAAATACAAATATTTTCTTTGTCCAAGCAAATTGCTGCTGCTATACCTCCAAGTCGCGGGTATAGAGAACGGAGGAGCGTTTAGTAGTAGGGAAGTTGTAGCGTACACATTAGTACACACATAGATTAAGGTGCAGAGGAAGAACCAGTCGTCCCCTCTGAGGTTTATCAATCGCGCGCGACCTGGCCAGACCGATCGTGAGCCGTGTGAGTAGGAGAAGTGTTCAATATAGCGCTGAATAAGCAAGAAAACGGTCTCAGAGAATCGACGACCGCGACTTAGACGACGACGACGAAGTCGACGACGTGTAGCAACAACAACAACAGCAAAAAAAGTATAACATTATATCAGGAAATCGCATTTCGCACCAAGAAGCAGGGTTTAGTGCTGAGCCAAACCTTGCCGTCGAAGCAGCTCGTGAGCGACGTCGACTAGTGCTAGGCTATTGAGAGAGAGTTTAGTTCCGCCGAAACCGCGAGTTGAACGTCGCAGAAGAAATCTTGACACCCCCGGGACACAGCACCAAACACTTCGGACGAGATGGATTTGGTCAAGCCGTTCATGGATCTGCACGTGGATCGAGTGAGCAAGGAAGTAAGTACATCCGTGGGGAGACGACTCCATGACGTTGGTTAGGTAACAGCACCCAAAGCATCAGCTAGAGGAAACCTCCCAAAAAAGTTGTTGTTGGGGCAACACACCTTTCCAAGACACATCGAGCGCCTGACCTTGGTGGCTGGCTTTGAAGGACGATTGGAAGAGGGTGGGTTCTCTGGCTTCTATCACTTGAGGGAAGTTCTGGGTGGTGACCCGCAAATGTTGAACAGGTGACATTCATTAGACGAGTGTTTTCATTCAAAAGTTTTTGATAAAATCGAGGGGCTCGCCATGGCACGGAATGACGAAATCGTATCAAACTTGAAGGTGAAGCAATTCCTTACTTCATTCGAACTCAAAACGATATTTTTGGGGACAAATGAAGAGATACTAGAATTGCGTCATACAAATAACATCGGCGCTATAGATGTAAGAAGTAAAAGTGAGAAGGCTTGGGAAAGTGAAGTAAAGGCAGGAAAAATCAATGAATCGACTGCCCACGACGACTTTGTGTGCAGGCGTGCGGACATCAGAAGCGCGTGTGTTCTATGAAATTTTGGAAAGCGAAAACGGCGCTGGCAAAGAGAGAAAGACGGACGCAGACTGTTTACATTAGATTGGGAAGGTGCTGGAACGTTCGGTGGGCAAAGTCGAACTGATTTCGGAAGTGTAAACATTCCAAATTTGGAAGCTTCGAATGCATTAAATTGATCATCGTTGTTTATGAGTTGATTGAAATACTTTCGGCATCGCTTCAAACTTGTTCTATGATGTTTTTTTATTCAAAAAAATATATTAAAACACATTTTTTAAGTGTGTAACACCTCACCCAAACAACCCGTTATTTTTGCTCACCGATTTGTTTAGCTATTTTAATAATTAGTTTAACTCAACCCATGATTGATCCGGAAAACATGTTTATCAATATAGGGACCATCCATAAACCACGTGGACACTTTTTTGGGAATCTGTTACCCCCCCCCCCTTCGTGGACAATTGTCCATACAAAAAAATCTTATTTGTATGGGTCGTGGACAATCGCCATACCCCCCCCCCCTCCCTAAAGTGTCCACGTGGTTTATGGATGGTCCCATATCTGAGATCCAGCTTTAAAAAAGTTTATATTAAACTTTTGATAGGGTTTTTGATCTTGGAGATTTTGAACGCGATGGAAAGGTCTGTCCAATACCTTTCTAAAATTGCATAATGTTTCTTACAGAAATCACCCTTTTTACAATCATCCAAAACTTAGTCAAACTAATTTTTAAGCATAACTATATTGAAGTACTGATTTTGGATAGACTTATGTGAACCCAAGGCAGAACAAATGAGACCAAAACGGTCAAAATCCGTTCAGCCAGTCCGGAGAAAATCGAGTAACATTTTTTTTTCGACACACTCACACAGACATTTGATTCTGAGTCGATATGTATACGTGAAGGTGGGTCTAGGAGGTCAAATTAAGATGTTCACTTTTCGAGTGATTTTATAGTTACCTCAGGAACGAAAAACCTTTAAGGCCTTTTGAAGTTTATGTCTCCCATTGAAAAATATTTGCATCATTTAGTATCCCGGCCAAGAAAATATTTTTCTAAGAGGATATATGCAAAACTAAGAATCAACTTAGAAATTATTCAATATCAGGTAAAGAATTTGATATGAAATTAATGACCTTGATGAAATAAATCAGATTTTCTAATAGTTTAAGAGGAATTTGGTCAAAAACCCGATCCGTTTCTTTTGCTTTACATGTAGCTTTACGTTTGGGACAAACTTGTCTTGCGTTTCTCTCAGCATGCTGTTTTTGCATATGGGATATTTATGCGCACATGTGCAGTATATCAACAATAAAAAAACACATTTAAATTATAAATTTAAAAAAAATATCGTTTTGAGATGTCATTTTAATACAAAACAAATGGCCTTGCTAAAATAACTCAATTTTTTCCTATGGTTTTAGAGGTATTTGTTAAAAACCTGTAAAACAAAAAAATACTAGTTTTGGTATCCAAACGTTTACAGTTTTTTATTTGTTATCGATATCAAAACAATATATTAAATACCCAAAATCAGTATGATACCAAATATTGGTCTAGATTCTAGATTTATCCTTGAGCTTTTTTATCAAGGGATCCAAAATATCAAAAATACCAGAGAAAATTCTGACATTGCATTTCGCTTGTTATTCATTTCTCGGGAACATTGCGCACACAGCAGCGATGGCATAATCATCATCAAAAGAAAATCTCTACACGTTCATCAAGAGAAAAAATCCGTAGGGAGCTTGACTCTCCTCTCTCGCGCTCGAAAGATCGGTAAAAAAAAGTCGAAAAAATCATCGTCTTGATTATTCGGCGGAACATCTTTTTCACTACTAAACTTGCAAGTGTAACGTCACACGTCGAAATATTACCTGTCACATTTTGTAGATGGACAATGTGTGTAAACAAAGTGAAATAAATATTATAAAGTGGTGCTGACAAGGAAATTCACAAAAAATCATCAGCAGATTGATTTTCTTGGAGAATTTCGGGAGCGATTTTCTTTTGCGTGATTTGCCTCCTCTTTCTTTCGCGGGTGAAGAAAGTTCACAAGCGAAATTGATTTTTTTGCGATTATTCCATCCCTGGCACACAGTAAAAAATAATGTAAATTCGGAAGCTGTAATTTTGGAAGGTTGAATATTACCTCTTTTATGAGGTAATATTACCTCAATTTAGTCTGAAAAAGTGACATTATACCAGAAAAGAGGTAAAACTACACAATTTTTCTGACATAAAAGATGTACCCCTTCCCAGATGTAATATTACCATGATTTTTTTTCTGTGCATCCCTCGGGAAAAGTACTCAATATCGCAATAAAAAAAAACAACATTTCAAAACTTTTACCAGTATAGCCAATGATGTTTTCGAATTAAGTGGTAACATTAATAAGAACAAATGAATAAATGAGCGTGAAGATCTGGTAAACACTTTTAAATATCTAGAACGTGGAACCTTTTGATGATCTGGAATCCCCATTCCAGGATAACTTTACCAATTTTAAATTCCGATCATCAAACAAAAATGAAAATGATATTACAAATGATTTGGACTAGAAATATTCAGACTAATGTGAGTATTCATGTTTTTAGTATCAATCGAGGTTTTTGTTTTTTTAACCAGGAAAAGTAGGAAAAGTTGTTGTTTATCTTAGGCCAAACTTGGAAAGGTGTCATAGAATCCTGGCCAACTGGGATGAAAATTCATTAACGGAAATCTCAGACTAAGGTAACAAAAAAGTAGAATTCTCGCTTAATTTTTCAAAAGGTCCTATGTTCATAGGAAATCCATGGCGCATTGGTGGTTTTGAAAAAGTCATCTAGAATTATCTTTATGTCACAATCGCAAAATTCTACGTGATGTGTTCTATGATTTAAATTGGAATTTCCACCACAAGTGATCATAAATCCATTAAAGTGGAATCTCCCCGGGTCAAAACGACCTTAATTGGTTTCGCTTTGCGGTGTCCTTCACGACCAACTAGAAACGGATTTCAAAGCGGCTACAATTCCGGGTAGCTTCCAGTTTGATTCCCTCAGGGATGCACGAGTATCAGAAAGATTCCTTCACCGCAAAAGTTCAACAAAGAAATATTGGCGATAATCAGAATGGGGCGTGGCACGATATCACTCAACAGCCCTAGTGCACCGGCTTCATTAGTGGCCAGTTGCCGCGTAAAAGTTACATCTTCAAGGTCACCCACTTCACACACAGTTCCTCAGGGAGCCGAGTATAAAAGTATACTTTCACTCATACACCTCGCGCATTTAAACACGACGCCGATCTACTTCTAGTAGTTAACCAATACCAGCTTTATCCGCTGGCGATACGCGCATGTATCGATCAGCGATCGGTTTCATCGGCGTGTTTACTGCGTAGTTCACGATTCTTCCGGTTTGTCCAGGCGGACGTCCTTTGATCGCCACGAACCAGATATCGCCGACCGGCCAAGCCGCACACCTTTCGGCCTTGAGACCGTCATACCGGAAAGCTCGCGCGTCTCAACCTACAGGTTCGATCAGGACAGAACAGTTGACAGACGCCTCCGGGTTGGTCCGAAGCAAAACAGCGTCAGCAAAAAATATTGTAGGAATGTACCGCTGATTGTTCCGAGTTCAACCTGTTTGCTGGTGGAAGAACTCGCAGTCGGACGAACCCCCAACCTATACAAATGTGTATACAACAGTCGAAGATCCGATTACCGTTCGATCGCTGAATGTTGAGCGACGACGACTGACGGTTGGGTTGGCGTCCTTGAATTACTAATCTGCGATACCTGGTAGTCACGCTACCGCACGAGACAACAGTGCGCTGTGGTAGAATCGGACAGTACCTGTACGACAACGCAGCGGTACGGTTGGTCGGTTTCAGCAACCACCCCGCCACCAACCGAGGAGCCACATATTTCGGCTAAAGGTTAACCAGTGCAACTTAAAAGTGAAACTACCGGTTTCGGCGTTGACGAACAGAACTGCTCGACTTTCGGCCAGCGATCTTAATTGATGAAGCACCTTCTCGAGCAATGAAAACACTCTAAAAACAATAAGCGAGCGTTTAACTACGAGCGGTTCAATGACTGAGCTGACCCCTCCACCCGGGGCGGCAAACCAGGTCATGTACGAGGCGAACACTAATTGAGGTCGGTCTCTTTCTCGCCGGGATGGCAAACATAATTGAAGATGATTGATCGTTACCGGAGCCAACTGTCGTCGACTATATGAGGGTGGAACATCTTCATTCAAATGTTGAACCGGTTCGTAATCGTAGATTTTGGGCTGTTACGATGGTTGTTTGACCACAGACAAACAGACATGAAAGTCGAGGTCACTAACTTGTCCCAAAACTGTAACGGTCATTTTTCAAAAAATCGAAAAGCATGGTAATTGTTTTCCGGATTCACCACCAGAGGCGCCATTGTGCTCAGCGACCGTTCTTTGAAATGACAGCTTTGAGCTTTCCTTTCTATTTTGTTTTGGTTGCTGACAAGGCGACAACGCGTGGAGTTATTCACCGTAATTTTTTATTTTCGAAAATCTTCGGATCGAAGTCGTTTTTTTGGGGCCTCCCGTCGGATCGATCTTAACGAAGACCATGCACTAGGTTCCGCTGTTGTTTCCGTGAAGCCGTGCCTGTTTATCCGATGGATTGGGCTGCGCTTGTTTATGCAGTGATTGTTTGTCTTAGCGGGTGGTTCCATAAGTGCAGTTTCTTTGTGGCCGGTGCAGGAGGAGAGCTTGCCACAAGCTGCACAGTCTTGATCTTTTTGGCACGTTTGTTGCCACGTTGATGTTGGCGAAGTGGAGGAACCCACCGCACCCATCTGTCGGTGGGTGGAGTTTCCAGCGCCTTTAACGTGTTTTGTTCGCTTGACGCGACCTGGTCCCGAACTTGCCCAGCGACTTGTTCAGGCACCCAAAGGAATATCCTAGCTGCTAGGTCAGATTGTTCTAGAGCATCGCGGTAGACACAATGCGAGCACGGCGTTGGCCGCTCTCCCACCTCGTCAGTATGAGCGTGGCAACGGGCGCGCCGGGGAGAGCTGGGCTGGAGAGAGGGAGGCTGTGCGGCTGGTGGCGGGTTCTCCTTTTGCACCGGTTGTTGAGGAGACTGCGCCGATGGAACCGTCTTTCCAGGCAAGCAGTCACTACGCATAGAGACACGCAGCCACCCCGCGGCTCCGCTTTCTCAGCGGAACCAAGTGATCGATCTGATCCGGTGTTGTCCAGGGCACGGCACATGTTTTCATTGTGGGAGTATACTTGGCCAGTGACGAAAAGAACAAACTGACCTCGCAGCCGCGATTTTCCTTTGTTTATGATTGCCTTTGATGCTTTGGTTATCTGTCAACATATACTTATACATACATACACATGTACTGCTGTCCTTGCTGTCATTAGGGAGACAGAGATTCTAGGTATCGAAGATAGATGTCGTTAGTGGGCAAACAGAATTCAAATTTAAACTGGTCCCACTTTTTGAACCAAAAGTTGTTCGAACTTTCATGTCTGTTTGTCTGTGGTTTGACTTTAGACGTCAAGAAGTTGGCAAATCGCGTGACCGGCAGTGATTCAGCACTCTGCACGTCGTGGACGTGCGGTGCGATGCCACCCGACGTGATATAATTAATATTCTGGGGAGTTAGCGTTCGTTCAGTTTAATGATGAAATGGTTGGTTTTTAAAGTTTAGCGGTTTAACCAATGATTATGGCTTGCTCTTGGTGACAAATTAGGTATCAACCTGCTCCCTAATTTTCAACTAGAAATTTATCGATTCTCAACCATCCAAAATGATGTTCTTTAAAAAAAGTGCTTGGTGATGCTTTTTTCCAAGTGTTGGCTTTAAAACATACCTCTTTCCGCTATCAATAATTCGACATAGGGGAAATAAACCATTTCTCAGCCTATTTCTATATCGGCCCATCAGCACTTTGATAATGAAGTAAAGCTTTCTTAAAGTGTTTTTGACTGTTCCAAAGTAACAAAGAGCTCAAATAAAAGTGAGCAAGCAACTTTCCATTATTGACGTATCCAAAAATGTTGATTAAATAGCGGAAAACTGCGAAACTGACCTTGTATAAACAAAAACTACAGCACGCGATGTAAACAATAACAAACACGTTTTGTTTGGCAAACCGTTTTGTGAATTGTGCCGAAGTTTGAATGAATTTGGTTACTGGAGTTCCGGGTTATTGTTGAAAATGTTTAAAGTAGTCGGGCATTGACATGTGACAAAACGTCCTCAGCCTAAATTCCTTTTGGCCAATTGTCGCACCTGCATGGTGTGATGGCACTATAAGATCACAACTACCTTCTTATGTAAAGTGATAATATTGCACGGGGGTTTTACGGTTTTTTTTTTTAATATCTCAGAAATGAAATCGAATTTGAGGATATGTAAAGGTCAAAAGGTGGTAATATCACATCTGGGAAGGGGTTCATTTTTTATGTCGGAAATTGTTCAATTCGACCTCTGAAAATGTGTAATTTTACCAATTTTCTAAGATAGTGTCACTTTTTCAGTCCAAAATGAAGTAAAATTACATCATAAAATAGGGAGCAACACCAAAATCCCTTCTTAGAACAAAGTTTCATGAAAATTGTTAAGTTTTACCTTCTTCTGAGCTTGAAATACTGAACTAGAAAATTCTAATAGTCTTTTGATTTGCAATCGTCAAAGCAATATGTGCGCTGAGAGCTGAACGCAATTAATTAATTTATGAATCTTGAACTTTGCATCAAAGGTCAATGGAGTCTCGTGGTGTTTCAAACGATGTCCATTCATTATTGTCGATTCCGGCCGATGAATGAATGGCTGTCACACCACCTACGACGCTACCAATAAGTTACACAGTACAACCCTTTAAACGTGACAATTGAGCTCATCTGTAATCGTCCGTTCGTCATATCTTCGAACGTTGCGAAATAGCTCGCGAAATCACCCATACCTTTCGTCACTCGACTGTCGGCGCCGCCAGTCGTCGGCTTGCGTCATTCAGCGGTTTCCAGGAAAGTGTCGACGCAAAAGTATCCACTTTCGTAAATTTATCAATTGCAACTGGCTCCCTCATTCACCGCCAATTACCGATTCAAACTGCGTTTGTAATGCAATCTTGTAAAAAAAATAAATCCTGTTTTAACCAGTTTCCGATTGAGGTTATGTCTGCAGGAGCATTCCTTTGGGCAATCTCGAACCAGAAAAAGGTGGGCGTCTGGGTTTTCCAATCCTCCTCACCGGGACCATTCGACCTCCACCAAGAAATTCCTTACAAAAAAAAGAATCCCAGCGAGAGTTGGTCTTTATCGTTGATCTTTAATCTCTTCAGTTCTGACAGACGAGCGAGGGGTGGTGGAGCACCCCCTCCGTTTTATGACGTCAAAGCGGTGCTCTTGAAACTGCCGACAAAGCTGTGTGTGTGTGTGTGTGTGTGAGTGAGTGTGTGGATAAAAGCTCGCTCACAAACGCACCAATACAGACGCAAATGGGGAGCTTTTGTCGTTTCTATGTGTTTGTTAGTTTGTGAATTAATGTGCGTGTGAGAGTACTTGCCCTTCATTGATCACATTCGAGACAAACACGTGGAGGCTGATAAAGTGTGGTTGTGAGGGTTTGTTTATATGTGCGCATGTCCCGATTTGAGTAAACAACGGTGACGTTCTGTCAGAAATCTGACACTTGGTTGTTTGTTAACGTTAGATGTACTGAAGTATCATGCGTTTCCATCGCTGTTACAGCTCAAAAAAGCAGTACACACTCAAATAAAATTACATTTAAAAAATAACAAAGCTACGTCAACATTCTAATAAAATCAAAACAACCTTAGATCATCCCAAAGGACCATCGAATGAGCCATTCACCGGTCAAGTTAATTTTAGTCACCCACATCCGCTCTGTTTTACCCCGAGCTCACGAAAATCGAATTTGAAAAGTGACTTGAGAAAGAAAAATTTTAGCTTGTGAAGGAAACACAAAAAAAAAACAACAACCACAGACACACGGACGGCTCATATCGTGTTCGTGAGCTCGTGCTCGTCGGATGACGTGCCTCCATTCTGGGCGACCAATCGTGACGCTAGAGGCTCGTCGCGTTCGTCGGTGTCGGTGTCGGTCGGTTGTAGTGGCGGTTTTCCTCGTGGGCGTCAATGGGCGAGCTCTCCCTCTCTCTCTCTCGCGAGGTGATTGTGTAGTGGTGAAGGGTTTTGAAACTGTATTTTTGTTGTTTTTTTTTTATCCGGCTTCGATGTAATAACAAGATTGTGTGGGCGGATGAGGACGGATTCTTTTTTAATCGGGCAAAAGAAAGCAACTGTGTGGTGTGTGGGTGCAATATTGGAAGAAAATAATACACAAATAAAATGACTGGCACAAAAAGAGCTGGATAATGATGTAGTATGCCCTTGCCTTTTGATGATAAGATTGATGTTCTTTTTGAGGGCGCACATAATGATTAACTTATTAAATTTGGTGAAAAAGGGTCAATCCAACCATAATCTGATCTGATCTGATCTGATTTAAATACTAAATGTAAAAAAAAACTTGAAGCAGACAAACTATCAATTGTAATTCGATTTTTTTAATTTTTCGAAAAAAAAAATCGATTTTTAGGTTAGAAATTTGATAGGCCACGTATACTCTACATATTTTTACTATTTGTCTCTGTGAAATATGTGTACTTGAGAGTTCATGAATTCACGAATCTAATTGTTATAAGGTTGTTTTGAAATACCATGCGTTTCCATGATGCATTCGAAAGCTTTGCTTGTAAATAAGTTATTATTTTTTAATATTTTTGGTGCAATTTTAAATGGATTAAATCTGGACTACATGTGTAGACTGTAAAATATCCGAGAATGTCCCTTAAACTTCTGTGGAAACAATCTTATTAAAATATTCATCAATGTTTTCCAAAACAAAAAAAAAGTTATCGCTTTTTTTAAGAAAATATTGTCCCCACCTTGTTTTATAGAAATGCGCTGCAAAATGGCTTCTGAACAAAATTACACGCTTACATTTTTTTTACCGAATTCAGTAAAGTTTACCGAATTTTCAACTGCTGAATAGTTCGGTAAACTGGAAATTACCTAATTCGGTAAAAACTTAAGAAACATAAAATTCTGTAATATTTTCTTCATTTTGACAGATGGTTTATGTTTAAAATTATGATTTTTTTGAATTTCAATATTTCGGTTACTATTATCTTGTTAAAAGATTAACTAAAAATATTTTTAAAAAAATAAGCAAAATATGTAACAATTTGTTTTCAGTTGATTGCACTGTTTTTTATGGGAATGTTAAGTCATTGGAAACATGCTTTTTAATCCCTGATTTCAGAAAGAAAAAAACAAAACGTCGAAACAAAACTTCAAACATTGAAAAAAAAAATGCATCAGCCTAATTTACATGAAACATTCCTTGTAAATGAAATCCCCCTTTTCTATTCCCAACTCAAGCTCAACCGTGTATTGGTGGCCTCATTTCATGACTCAAATTTGAAGCTTAGAACAACAAAAAAATAACACCAAACAACTTAAAAACTCATCCTTCATATGTTATTCAAAAGCAACGACCCGAAACCGGCCAGAAACCGCTTCGCGATCGTCATTCGACATTTTCCGACTTTCCCGGCTTTCCCACTTCACGTCAACTCTGAAACCCACACACAGCCACACTAGAGAGAAGCGAAGCGATGCTCTATTTTTATAATGGTGTAAACGTTTTGACTGTCAGTTGAGCACACAAAAGAAAAGAAAAAGGAAAATTCGTGGAAAATCGAACCCCCTTGAATGATGGTATCTGTTATTTTATCTTTTGGGTAAGGAAGGAGATAAAAAGTTGAATTAGTTTTACAAAACGATATACTTTTTTGCAAAAAAAGTTTTAAACTCAAAAAACGATTCTCTTAAAAATACAAAAAAAAACAATTTTCGTCAAACACATGCCAAGTGGGTGTAAAAAAGGTGAACTTTGTAAGTGTTTTTGTTTACCGGGCTTCCCGCCAATGACGTACATTTGACGTCATTGCGCCGAAGAGATGTGATGGACGATTACGCTCATTAACGTTGCCGGTAATCACCAATACACTCAACCCCCGGTGGTTGGTCATTTTTTCGTTTGACACATTTTTAGTTTGTACCCCGTTGGTTGGTCAAAGTCAAACTAAAAAGTGACGAACTGTCACTTTTTACATGGCGCTCACGCACACTATCAAAACAAACGTTTGATAGTCTGTGTGAACTGCGCGTAAAAGGGGTGTCAAACTAAAACGTGACCCCGTCGTTTGACAACAGTTGGTGTCAAACCATCGGGGTTTGAGTGTATCGGACTCTTCTGCTGCAGCAGAAGTGCTGTTTTTTTTTGATAATTGGGTCCTACAATGAAGCTTAGATTGCTGATATTATTGTTTACAGCGATAAAGCTTATTTTTCTGAGTACAATGACCCTTTGTACGACCACAAAGAGTTTAAAATGGATTTTTAAATCAATTTTGAAAAATTAACCTCGCGGTCCTTCTTGACAGAAAAGCTCCTACTTGACAGCTCGTTCCAAGGGGACCATAGTTAATCCATCGAAAAAATGTTGTCTTGTCAAAAAAAAATTTTGCATTAAAATGAAAAAAAGTGGTCAGAAATGGTTTTTAATCGTGTTTTTTAACGTTGTACATAAAAATTGACATAGGGCTTTAGTACCCAATTTCTGAAAACCAAAAAACATATTCTTGACTTGATATTCACAACAAATTGCAGAAAATAAACTTTAAGGTAAAATAGGTAAATAAAAATAAGTGTAAAACCTATTATGGAGACCAATCCAATCAACAAAAAAAAAAGTTTTTTGAAGGTCACCCTAATGTATCAAATTATTCACATAACTTCACGTTCTACTCTTGTTTACTGCATCGGTTACTCCACGGTTTTAATGAAAAAATAATGTGAATCATTTGTCTTAACGCTACAAAAATGTGACAAAAGCCACGTTTTTTTTTGCAGTGATAGCGAATCCCATTCAAACCCGGTGTATAAGTCGCAACAACAAAATACTTTGCACTGCAAAAAACAGCGTACTTCCCGCTGGAATCAGTCCATGTTATTTTTCCCGCTCGACGACTTGTTTACTAACGAATCGGTATTGTTTACCCACATCCTAGTGCTTTCCATGGAGTGACAAGTGACACACACACGAACGTGTCACTATAATGGTATGGTGTGGCGATTTGTTGACAAACTTTGTGCCTGCTTTTTTTTTTGTTGTCGTCCGTGATAAGACATCGTTGGCGACTACTAATCAGCAAACACTCACTTGTATACCTTAACCACCGGTGCCGTTGTGGGCCAGAGGCCAAAGGTGACCCGCCTGGCACTCAACGTGACTTTGGGGACGCGTTCTGATAAGGGGAATCGTGTGCACCAGCTTCATGGTGTTTTATTCATCACGGTGTATGAAGTGCAATTAAACGAAATAATCCATTCGTTCAGCTAGGTAATCGATTCGATGTGGAAACTTGGACAAGGTTTTTGTAACAGATATTTTAGTATCATTAAAACTACACGAGCTATCGACATAATTTTCGATTCATTCCCTAAAGCACTGTCTACAAAATAATTTACAACAAAATTTGACTATTTTTAACATTTAATATACAGAGTATTGCAGGATTGGGTCTGTGCAAGACAATGTTGGAATAAGAAGACAAAAAACCTTGGTTGCTGTGCACCCTTAACGCAGCTATTAGGCTGTGGCAAACAAACAAACTCGCACTTTTTTGTGTTTGACAGTTTGACAAGCTCACAAACAAAGCCAAATGTAGGGTATTTTAACCATTAGTGGACCCCCTAGTAGAGCCGATGCACATTTTTCACAAATTTTCAATATTTTAATCCCTTTTTCATAAGCCTTTGTACAAAATAATGAAAACTGAAGTCTTTTGAACAATTTTGACTATTTGTTTCATCAGTTTATTTGTTTCTGAGCAGAAAAACTGCCATTTGAAAAAAAAGTTTTTTTTGCCTGTTATGGACCCCCTTTTCCTATAGTGGACCCGGGTCCATAATCCGATTGTGGACCCGGGTCCACTATAGGCAAACTGTTATTTTTATACCAAATTTAACCGATATTTGATGTTTTGATGCATGGTGTAGGTCTAATGATAGATATAATGATTAAAAGATGGATTTTGCTCACTTTTCATCATAAACAAATATGTTTTGTCAACAAATTTGGCTTCAAACAACAACAAAACCTAACAGACATTTAAACACATTTATTTCCGAAAGAGATCAGAGAAAACGTTTCAACTGTAAACTGTAAACAAAAAAATAATAAAAAAAGTAATTTTGATGCACATTTTTTTCATATTAATTACATAAATGGTTGACCGAAACTAAACAATAGATTTGTTTACAGTTGCATGTTTATTTAAAAAAAATGTTTTGTTCTTGATTTATTATTATAAAATATCATTTCAAACTGCAATTATGATGCTTCAGTTTAATACAATTAACTTTAGTTTTGATTAATTATATTTTTTTACGGCTTCAGCATTTTTGGTACTTTTAACATGAAGTTAAATAATCAGTCAAAAAATGATTTGATAGGTAATTCAATCATAAAATATAAATGCAGTTTTGTTGTGAAAATGCTAGTGGCGTTGGCTGATTTCAGAAGTCGAGCTCAAAACACTTATTTCAGCAAAAAGGACATTCCAATGTCAGTCAACATTGTTTTAAATGATGCTGAACATGCCAAATGAAAGATTTGTAGGCAACAACACGCTTGAAATTGTGATTTTATTGAATTTTTCATCAAAAACCCTTCAGAGGGTCCACTATAGGAAAGGGGTCCATTAATGGATAACGTACCCTACGCAGGCTGATGTTTCTGCAAACAAACTCAGGCAAACCGCCAAATTATCAAAAAGTTTGTTTGTTTGCTAATTTGTTTGTTTGTTTGGCGTAGTCTAATCACTCCTACCGACCCAACCTTCAATAAAATTCTTGGTGGAAATAGAATCTTTAAAAGCAGTGTTAAATGATGTTTTAGCGTTACATTTTTTTTATTTGTGTGTTCAATAATACACTCAACCCCCGTTTGACACTTTTTTAGTTTGACCCCGTTGGTTGGTCGAAGTCAAACTTAAAAGTGACGAACTGTCACTTTTTACACGGCACTCACGCACACTATTAATTAAAAGTTTGATAGTGTGTGTGAACTCCGTGTAAAAGGGGTGTCAAATTAAAAAGTGACCCCGTTCGTTTGACAACAGTTGATGTCAAACCATCGGGGTTTGAGTGTACAACTGCAATGATGTAAAAGAGCATAAAATTAAAGGTTTTTTTTTTCAAAACTCACATCAATTTGATAAAAAAAGACACAGAGAATCCCAAACACGAGTCACTCGTGCTCTGGGTAACTCTATTTTTGGCATACCATTCGCTTCCTTCCCATTGCTTTGGTTGGACTTTGCGCCAGATCCATCGCTCAGAATTTTGAGCGTCACACAACCGTCAACAACAACAAAACCGAGTGCGCCATCAGCGTTACTGAGGTGTGTGTTTGTAATCAAACGCGAGATGCAAAGTACATACTTTGAAAAATTTAAACACAAACTGTAGAACAACTCAGTCGGGAGCGTCATTTGCGTTTTACGTCAGAGTCCAGAAAAAACAAATATTTACATCCGCTGCGCTCGCCGCAGCAGGGGTTCCGAAAAACCGGTTATCAGTAGCAGGTCGGTCCCCAATTAAGTCTGTTTCGGTGTACCATGCCTCACTAAACCACTAATAGCGGGGGCCACCGCCGTCGATACGTAATTACATGTAGCGAGTACGCAGCAATTTCTGTGCATGTGCAAGTGTATCGACACCCGATCGGCACCACATCTAATCAAAACAGACCCGTCGACATTCTCCGGCGTACACAACATCCCGACGAGCTCGCGCTCTCTCCGGCTCGGTCTCTATATATATAAGTACGATTCCGAAGTGGCTCCGAAGATCATTCGATTAGACCGCGTCTTGGAGAATTGTCGTGTGTGTTTATTTAGTGGTACAAAAAAGGCAGAGTAATAACTTGTTGACGACTGGCACAGGACTGTAGACTCAGGGTGTCAAGATCTACCCCAACGTGTCCGGTAGGAACTGGACGAAGCTGGTCCGCGATAGTGTGGTTGTTGATACGGTGTGTTAGGTTAGGAAAGCAAACCGGCTTCGTTGGTTTTGCAGTGCATTTACAGTTGGACCTTCGCGAGGACTACATCGTATTACCGGTGGTAACCAGACATTGTGATTCAGTGAAGGAATTCACGCCGAAAACAGTACTGTGCTAGTGTAGCTGATAAAAACAAAGTGTTATCACACCAAGAGTAGTGGTGGTAGTGTTGAGGTACCAAAAAATCACTACCACAGTGACGGAAACACGCCGGTCTTACAATGGGAATCATCAAAGATAACTTTAGCAAGGTAAAAAGTGCCGTTGAAACCGTGACGGTGCACGATTCGCAAACCGTTGAATCATCCAATGTGATGTCACACGGCTTCGATAACGCCCGGTTATCTAGTGGGTGTAACTCGAACCAAACTTGACCGACTGATTGCCCAAAAGTAGCAATCTGAAACTTCCCAGGAAAAGCTACCACCCGCGGTAACCTTCAGTCCTCCTTGGACTTGGATCACTGCCACTGTCTGTCGCGTCGCAATCGCCGCGAAACCATAAACAGACTCTGTTTGTAGAGAGAGGAGAGATGCTACCGTGTACAAAGTCACACATGTTGTTGTTGTTGGAAGTCACGAGCGACATCTAATCTCACGTTGACTTGGACGCACGATGCGTAAGTCGGTACAGCTTAGCCACATCTGCCAAAGTCACTTTGCCGCCGTCATCGGTTGGATTAATGGTAATCGAGAATGCATGTGACCGGATGGTCCAGCCCAGAACTCGTGCAGCGGACATGTGCCGTGATAATTGTTACCATTGAGAACAATTAGAACTGGCTGGATGACCTGTTGCGATAGCTCTGTGTGGAGTGAGATTTGAATTTCAAGCTTAAAGGCCTCGCGCCTCCATTGAAGTAGTAATTTGCACAGCTGTTATTTATCTTAATTACTGCTTCATTTTGACTACAAAGTTATTAGTGACGTGGCATGCGGAACTATTACAAACAATCGTATATGGCGCAAGAGAGCATCCCGTTTCACCTTAATCGTGCTCAAACGAATTGTGGATTGTACCAAACTAAACCTTTACCTAAATTTTTCAAGCGAATAGTTGAAGACTATTGCATCTTTTCCTCCATTTTCTCATCATTCAAAACGGTTGCATACGTGCCCCAAGACACGCAACAGATTTCCACCGTCCACCGCCGACATTGAACTTGGCCATTCCAGCCACTCGGCGTAAAATTGCATCACTGACGTGTTGCACTCTCATCATAAACTGGCGCGTATACTCTGCACCTTCATTCATCGTCGTCACGATGTCACGTTCCGAAACTGACAGAAAACTTGCCCGGTGCAATTAATCTTTTTTCGGAGTGCCGTTCACTACCGGTTAGCACGGAAAAAAAAGTTCAGCTAGAATGCTGAAATTATGATTTTTAAAGCGTCGTACAAACGCTAAAAAAAAGTTAGGCACAAAGCTAAACCAGATATTTTGACTTTTCAAATTAAAAAATCAACTATTTTTCACCGTGTCTGATTGGAGCCGATCACTGTGTTCGATTGCCAAAAATAAAGACTGACAGCGCCCCGCGGTCAGTTTTGCAGGGAATTACCGCTGCTGGGCGCACGTGACAGACGTCACACACCTTTTCGGTGCTAAATGTCGCGATCAACTCGTGAGCGGAATGCGACAGTGTGTTTGGGCGGTGATTGTTACTGTTTTGAAGGCCAATAGTTGAATGGCTTCAGAGTGATTTTTTTTTCGGCGTGTCTGCATGTAGCGTTGCGCTTGGACGTCGAGATTGCAACGCCATTAACGTTTTGTTAAATTGAGGATTTTTTACTACCGGTTAGCTTGAACGGTCAAATCGCATGTGAGGATCTAAGTGTAAATTGTACTTAAAATTTAAGAACCTTCCACAATGCCTTTTTGTGTTTTGAAACAAAAACTTATTAGGTAATCTTCTTACAAATCGTTTAAAACCATTGCTTAATCTTTAGTCAACTCTAATAGCTAAGCCTATGCTGAGTCAATCACAAACTCAAATCAATGAAGTGTTTGATTGTATACCTTTAAGTTGCATCTGAATGAACAAAGACAAAAAAAGAGTCTTAAAGAGATATTACACTACAACAAACAAACAACCAAACAAACACACTTTTTGACAGTTTGGCAGTTTTCCTGCTCTGTTTGTTTGCAGAAACGTCAACCTGCATACATTTGGATTTGTTTGCGAATTTGCCGCAAACAAGTTTGTAAGTTTTTCAAACTATCAAACACAAAAAGTGCAAGTTTGTTTGTTTGTTTGCCGTAGTCTAATAGCTCCTTGAAGTGTCACCACGGAGAGTTTTCAAATCACATGGTATTTGTTTCTCGATTGATAATCTTTTTTAGTCCAAAAAAGCGCGTAGCAGTTGTCAAGCGCAATGAAGACTTATAACGGATGATTAATTAGGCATCGTTTGCACTACTAATAAAGTGAACTAAAGATGTTTGAAAATGTTAACAACTTGTTACACAGCTAAAAAAGTTTCAATCCAGCTGCGTGTAAGAGGCCTGGGTGTAAAATAAATTTTACATTATTTTATGAAATGTTATGTAATATTACACCCTGAAATGTGTAGCCCATCTGTATGGAAAACCTACTTGTCCGAAATGTCAAGCTTATATTCTCGAGTGAGTTTTCAAAAAGCCGTAAGAGCCACCGTGGCCTCCGACACTAATATTCAGTTTTCTCCAATTCGCAATTCGCAATTTTCAGTGTAAGAACGGGCCTTGACCGATCTTATGCACAAGGTTCCCGATGAACACGCACTGCCCTTACACCTACATCTCACCCTTGCTCTGAGTCAGTACGAGCAGCACGCTAGACCACGCTTTGAGTGTTCGTGCCAGGCATGCACACCTTCTTTTCCGGTTACGCATTTTAACTCGGCCGGGGGTGGTACATTACGTAGGGTTTGATGCAAGTATAAGCGCCTAACCATTTATAGTGTACCTATCAACTTTCATTAAAGCAAAAACTGGTTTATTTTTAGTTTGAATTCAAAAACTTACTGTTATTTACTGTGTATTGTTTTCTCCTGAAATCTTCCCTATTGTTGAGTCGTGTTTATCTGTTGCTATTTCTTTTGTCGCGGTGTTTTGTTACAATATTTTGGTCCTAAGCATGTTATAAAAGTTTACCAAAAATACAATAGTAATATTTGTGTTAATCCTTTAATCATTCCATAAATTGAGTAAGGGCTCAAACCTCACTTGTTTGAAAAAAAGGGTGAAGATTGAAAACAATTGACAGTAGAAGAGAATTTACTTTATAAAAATCAAGTATCAATAGTAAGAGAATGATGAGCGTATTTTGAAGAATAAAAATGAGAAGCTAGATGTATTAGATGTAAAATTAGACAATAGTTAATAAATAGAGATACATAACAAGCTTAGATTATAGTAATGATAATTTATAGGTTAGATAAAGAATCATTCAAATAAATAAATTCGCAATAAAATCAAAAAAGATTAGGCGAATGATAAATAGACTTGATATTACCAGTGCATTAAGGAAAAGTATATTTTCAAAGAAAAAAAAAAAAAACAAAACAAAGTTTGTTACAGCAGTATCAATTGATAGAAAAGAGTGGAAAAGCTTTGAGAGATAAGAGAATCAAAAGTTAGTAAAATTAAAATCAAATGTTGGATATTAAATAGAAGAATCAGTGAAGAATTGGGAATCAGAAGAGCAAAATAAAAATAGGAGATAGGTGGTAGCTGAGAATGAAGAGAATAGAAACCCCGTTGTGCGATGTTTCAGGTACATCCACAGCAGTTGACTCAACATACTGCGAATCAAAACAATACCGTCTACAATCACAAATTACTTCCCTTTCCCACATTGTTGCGCCCCTTTCTTTTAGCCGTCTCGACTTTGACCCGCGGTGGTCAAAGGTTTACGATCCGTTTCCACAGGCCACCAGCTAGGTTATCATGAAAACCAAGCCAACGTGGAGGTAAGAAAATAGGACACTCGCAAGGAACCAGAGCTATACTGTTCTGATCAAGATAATTCGGATGATCTAACAGAACTACGGATGTAGTTAGTTACGCTCCTTCCAGGATGTTCCTTACGTGGACGTCAACCGAAGAGCACGCAACAAGGTCAGTGCCATTGCATGCTCTTAGGTATCAATCCTTGGCCTGCATTCAGTTTTCTCCAAATTGTAACAAAATTTCGTTTATTTTAGTTTAAGGCACTTAAAAGACGTGTAGATGAACAATCTTAAGCATTTTTGAAATTGTTTTTTCGCAAGTAGGTCGAATACCGATGCAAAAAAGGTTTTGTTTACCACTAGCTCTTACGTCTTTTTGAAAATTAATCCGAGAATTTCTAGATTAAATTTTCAAAACAACCTATCCCTCATGGGTTTCCTATGCAGAAAGGACCTTTTGAAAATAAATTTTATGCCTTTATCCTATCTATTCTTCATCGGTCTGATCTAGGTGCTGAATAGTGGTTCGCAAAACGGCCTCAATTTTGATCTGTCAAAGTGGAACCAATTTACTGTTCGCAAAAAGTAGAGAGTATTGTTATCGATCACTAAAAAAAGTATTTTTTGCGAAAATGAAAAATGTGTGGCTTTTGAGGACTTGAAGTTGATGTCGAGAAATCTTAAGAAAGTTGAAAGCAAGAGCGTCATTTTTTAAAATTATAGATAGAAGTTGTTTATGGAGTCGATACGGTTGTATCCATACAGAAGCTGTCTTTATAGTTTTGTTCCGTTTGAAAACCTACTGGTTTAGTGAAAATCAGGAAGAGCTGCAGGATTCCAAAATCAGCCAGGTGATTTTCCTGCGACATCGCAGAATGACACTTTCGCCGCAGTTCTTCGTCACCCGTAAAAATGAAAAACCTCTTCTAACCGATCGAAACTTGAAAACTGAAACAATTTTCCAGCTAAAAATGTCAAAAACTAGACAAAATAAATCACCTACTACTGATTATAAAACAACTCATTTATCAGTAAGAAAAAAAGTCATGCTTGTGCTTGAACAGCTTGCTACTTTGTGAATGTAAACAAAGTGGGATCATTCGAAAATCACGTTACGCATTCTCGTTATTCATCACCTAGGGTCTGATAGCCGAGTGAGCTAAGGTGCCAGTCCTAACTGATGGTGCTGGGTATGAATCCCTTCGGTTGAAACTTTTTTTTTTGTTTACAAAAATGGCACATGTAGTGTGTAATATTATGTGTCTTTTTTCACAAAGGTGATTTGCATGCTTTAGCCCTAAGTTCAGAAGTATGCTCGGATTAGTTTTCAAAAAGCCGTAAGAGCCATTGGTAAACAAAGTCCTTTTTGCATCGGTATTTGACCTACTTACGAAAAACCAATATCAAAAATGCTCGAGATTGTTCATCTACACGTCCTTCAAGTGCCCCATACTTAAAATAAATGAAATTTTGTTTTATTTTCGAGAAAACCCAAAATTAGTGTCAAAGGTCACGGTGGCTCTTACGGCTTTTTGAAAACTCACCCGAGTATGGTAATTGCAAAATTTTGATAACCGTAGAAATTCCTCAGAGCCAAAAGTGCAGATTTTATCCGTATTGTACTGATTTTTTTTTACGAATTTTGATAATGTGGATTATTATACTCCTCCACTCAGATACAATCTTGCGAAGCAGGATGAAATTCGGAATCGTGTACATATTAATTCGTGAGCTGTTTAATTATTTCCGTTACACAACCCATAGATTACAAGTTTGATAGTCTGGTAAGGCAAGCCATAGCAATGCTCAGCGTAAGATTAGCAGATTACGAAACAATCAACTAGACAACTTTCTTTCTAGCATTCGTATACAGTACTTGTTCGGTAACTGGGCAGAGAACGTAGCCCAGTCACCGAATGCTGCTCGCTAACTGGACTGAACAAAAAATAACGAGGGGACCACCGATGCATATTTATTTTCCAGATGAAATATGGAAATAAAAGATACTAAAATTTATTTACAATGCTTTCTTTTTATACGTGAAATTAAATAAAAGTTTAAAAAAAGTTTTTTTTATTTATTGAACATGATAAATTGCATCCATTAACCCCTCGATCATTTCCGTTTGTTTTGGTTTTTTGACGTTTGTCTGCTTTTTAACAGGGCTACGGCCCAGTTATCGAGTGCCCAGTTAAAAAGCAGCCCAGTTAAACAACGCCCAGTTACCGAACAACTACTGTATTAGTGAATCTCCTTAATCAATCGACGATTAACCAAAGCCAAAACAGCGCCACTTTCCGGTGCACACTTGTCAAAACATTAAACACTCCCTCTCGAGATAATCCAAACAAAGGCAAACTGTAGGCAGCAAATATTGGACACCATCAGTGAGAACTACGTCGTAACTCAATGGGGCCCGACTCCAGAGGAACCTGCCAACCTGTAGTCGACGGTCCAGATAAGACCATTTCCGTTAACAGTCACACGGATCGACACCCGCGAGATGGGTCAAAACCTGGCGGCCAATCGCAAACGCAGCGGACCAATCGACGAAAACGTGACAATCGCGTTTTGTCGTACAATTCTATCGCTATACTGGGTGACTGATTTGTACTTTGAACGTCAGACCTGTTTTGAAAAAAATGTGCAAATATGCAAATTCATTGAGTTTGGCAAAAAACTAGCGGAAAGCTTATCAACAAATGGAGCGTCCAAAAGTCATTTGGCGCCAATGCTGTTTGTAAATATTGGCGCGAGTTTTCTTGCCAAACGTGGATGTTTGGCAAGAGCGTGCAATTAAGAAGCTCCAATTAGTGAGGTTCACCGGTAATTATACAGAGTTTGATATCTCTCGCAAATGACCACCCAGCGAGTGGCGCGCAATAGCTGGACATCACCTTAGTAGTTATTTGATTGTGAACCGATGCGCAGGTGTTGTCCAGAATGTCGACTTCAGAAAAGGTTATAGAAAGATTTTTTTTCCTACTGAAATCGTCTCGATGTGCCCAGCATGACAAGAAAGTTTACGCGTGACGAACGATTTCGTGATAAATTTAAAAATGTTCGCTCTAAATATAAAACGCTACAGCCGTTCGAATTCTTCACTTTGAAGAGAGCAGCATTTTTTCGAGAGGATCCAACGATTTTTTTAATGACGAAACTTATACCCACAGATTCGATGCTGGGAGAATCACGCGCTCAACCTATTTTCTCCTTCTGTTATTTACTTTACTGTATTTTTTATTTGCTGGTTGAATGGGGTGATCTTCTCGGCTCTATTTACAAACATTTTTCCACGATCGCACGTCGAGAAATCACAACCACTAATGACGATTCTTCATTCTCCAACTCTCCAACTTCCAGATCCGCGAACAATGCCAGGAGCTGATTCTGACAGACAAACAGATGGAGGAGATCATGCGGCGGGTGCTGAAGGAGATCAACAACGGTCTCCACAAAGAGACACAGCCGACGGCGGACGTCAAGTGCTTCATCACCTACGTGCAGGACCTGCCGAACGGCAAAGGTAAGAATCTGGTAGGGGGTGCAATGGAGCACCCACAGTCGAGCAGTTTTTGACAGTTCGCTCCATAAGAAATACATTGTAGAAAAAAGCAAAAACTGCTCGAATGGAAGTGCTCCATTGGAGATGAGATGAAAAGAGCTGATTGCGAAAAAATCCTAAATCACGACAGCTAATAACTTCGCGAGAAAATATATTGAATCCTATCTTGGGGTATGTCCTCAGAATTGAGCCAAAGTGCAAAAAAAAACGATATTATGACATTTATTAGTTTTACACTTTTCCTTTGTAGAGCTAGATTTCTGGAGTTTTTTTTTTTGAAAAGGTCCAACAAACCAAATTTCCAGTTTTTGCTTTTTGGGTGTTTTCAGAACCACATTGAGTCAGGGGTATTGAAAAACACCCAAAAAGCAAAAACTGAATATTTGGTTTATTGGTCCTTTTCAAAAAAACTCCAGATTTTCTCTTTCGATGGCCATCTTTCGATGGCCATGAATAAAATTTAGCTAGCGCTTTTTTTAGATATTTTAGTTTTAAGATTGCATTTTTTTACCTTAAAATGATTGTCACTTTTGGATTTAAAAAACACGTTTTTTTTTTTGTTTAAAAGAGGTCTTAAAGTGCTCAGAACATAACTTTTCTCTAAAACTTAACCTTAAATTCACGTTCAGTAAAATGATTTTTGATGGTTCGCTCTAATGGAATTGATAAAATTAGTCGTAGAAGGCGTAGATAATATTTTTGTGTATTGGACAAAGTTGCTTGGATTGGCAAGCCTATCAACTTTCTAGAAGAGTAAAAATTCTCAAAAATTTTCCCGGAAAGTTAGATTTTCGAAAATACCATAATCTTGACATACACAGTTAAAAAATCATGGTAATGTTTTGGGTAATATTACATCTGTCAGAAAAAAATGGGTAATTTAACCTCTGAAAATGTGTAATTTTGCCACTTTGTTGGTGTGAAGTTACTTTTTCAGTCTAAATTGAAGTAAAATTACGTCATCAAAGAGGTAATATTCAACCTTCCAATTTTACACAATTTTTTACTGTGTACCTAAGGCTCCAACTCTTGCTGAGCAAAAATCCGTACACTTTGCCGACATGACGCCATGGTATAACAAAAGCTGTCAATGAATTATTTAGATAAATTAAATTTAATAAATTTGAGAATTACAAATAAATAACTGTGTCGTTTTTACAGCTAACAAATTTCACAAAATGCTATCAGAGTGCTTATGACTTCCACGTTTAGAAGTATTCATAAAATAAACCGTAATTTGAATCAAATCATCATGTTCTTCATTTTTTTTTTTTTTGTTAAAACGTTTAAAAGTTTACGAAATGTCAAGTTTGCTTTTACGAATAATATCGTTCTTAATGTTTTCACGAACACTTTTCCAGAGTTTTTTTATTGAAAAGGTCCTATAACCTTTAAAAAAAACTCTTGATTTGTTAATTCAAATGTTCAAATGTTTTCACAAGTTTTAGAAAGCCTTTGGAAATGGATAAATATATTTAGTAAGGAATTTCTAATTCTAGATTTTTTTTGAAAGACAATAGTTCAAAAACTATAGAATAATTGATAATCAAGTTTGAATTGAGGAAACCCCGGAAAAGCCCCTTTAAATCAAACACACAGAAAAATACAAATTTCTAGTTAACAAAAGCTTCGACCAAATCAAAAAAGCAATTCAATGATTAAAAAGTTGGTAAAATTCCGTACAAATCCGTATGATGCGTAAAATTCCCTACAAAAGTTCCGGCCTGTTAAAAATCGGCGAAGAGGTTCGAAAATCCGTATGTTAAGGAAAAAATCCATACAGTTGGTAGCCTTATGTGTACCCTAATTTTCAACCAAATCAAATGTTTCCTTTTCTCATTTGCAATAACTCTTCTGAAGATACAGGCCCGTATCCAGGGGGAGGACTTCGGGCTGAAACTAAATATCTTCTTCGGGACCGCTGTAGGATGAGAGGCAACACTGTCATTAATTTGCTCAAATGAAATTTAACTGGTTGAGGCCGGATACATGACATTTTGATGAAAATTACATCCAAAGATGCTTTTCTGTGCATCGATAGATCGGTTTTCAAAGATTTGATTATAAATACGAGCTAGTTTGATGATCTGGCAACCTTGTAAAGGAGGAACTATGACAAACAAACAAACTCGCACTTTTTGACAGTTTGCCGGCTTTGTTTGTTTGCCTGCATTAGTTTGCAGACACGTCAGCCTGCATATATTATGCTTTGTTTGCCAGTTTAGCAACCTGTCAAACACGAAAAAGTATGAGTTTGTTTGTGTGTTTGTCATAGTCTTATACCTCCTTAATGCTACTTTTGCTAAACATCGAATAGATCTTTCTCATGATATCGAATAGATCTTTCTCATGATACGACTTTTATGTATTTTGATATGCCTTTTAAAAGCAATATCGATGTTAAATTGTATCTTTGGTCTTAAAATGGCAAAAAAAGATTCTTTTTTTAATTGTATCTCGTGTATCTCATGACATCGTAGCTTGGATGGCCCGAAAACTGTTAATTATAATAGAAAAAAATCACATCGAAACTAGATAAGACGAATTTTAAACTCAATTTTGTTTTCCTCAGAAAAGGGCAAATTCCTCGCGCTCGATCTGGGCGGTACCAACTTCCGAGTACTGCTGATCCACCTCAAGGACGAGAACGACTTCGAGATGCTGTCGAAAATCTACGCCATTCCACAGAGTATTATGCTTGGCAGTGGGACGCAACTGTTTGACCACATTGCGGAGTGTTTAGCCAACTTTATGAAGGTAGGATCATTTATTTCCATAATTTTCCATTTTTTTTAACAAGTTTGCTGGCATCTTTCAGGAACATGCAGTGTACGATGAAAAACTACCTCTAGGCTTCACATTCTCATTCCCGCTGACGCAGCTCGGTCTGACCAAGGGCATGCTGGCCCGGTGGACCAAGGGTTTCAACTGCTCCGGTGTCGTCGGCGAGGACGTCGTCCAGCTGCTGAAGGATGCCATTGCCAGGCGAGGGGTGAGTTGAGTCGTTCCCAAAGCGAGTAACATCTAGCTAGCACTTAAGTCAGAGTTAGATTAAGTTAGGTCAACAAAATACCAGTGTTAGGGCGATCACATACTTACCGTATAAGAATCAGTCATGAGCGAACGATTTTTTTTCTTTCTTCTCTCTACTTTTCGCTATCACCAATTGGCGGCAATTCGAATCGACTAATCAAAAAACCATAAAAACAAAACCTCAAATCTGCAAATTACTCGGGCCGTGAATCATATAAACTACCCCGCACACCCACTCACCGTGACCATCAACCCTCGACAAATCGAAACAAATCATCCTAACCACGCGCGCTCGCTTCAGGACGTTGCAATAACTGTGATGGCAATCTTGAACGACTCGACCGGAACGCTAATGTCGTGTGCGCATAGCAATCACAATTGTAGAATTGGAGTGATAATTGGTAAGACTTTCCGCGCAAAAGTTCCAAGACGCGCCGCAACCTCAAACAAGCCGCACTTTTTGGGAGAGGGTCAATTTCCGTGCGCGAAATTGCCCCCCTCCAATAAAGTGGCGACTGATTGGGTTAGGGTCGCGGCGGCCGAAAATTCCAAATTCTTTCAACTCTTCCCTTTTTCCCAAACCTAGAACACACTCGATCCTTTAGCAATTAGGACGATCCCCGTGGGCAATTATCTATTTTATGTTGTTGTCGTTTTTCTTTCCCACTTTCCAGCCCCCACTAGTACGAAACAAATATTGCCAATTTTCATATTATTTTCCTACGCTGATGATTTTTTCCTCTTAGTACTAGTCTCGCATGAACTCTATCAACGACCGCATTGAGAATGTGTAACTTAAACCAGTTAGAACAGCATGCCACACCGATTCTAGCTAGCGCCAACCAATTGAGTCTCGTTGAGAAAGTCGAGCTGTCAGCAAAAAAAAAACATGACCAGAACAATCAAGGTTACTTGCGCTGAACATCACTGAAATCAGTGACCCACTAAAGAAGGGGTGGCGGGATCATTTGTCATACGATCCGCGGCCTCAATTGAGTCAAAGTGTGGGATGATGCTAAAAGCGTGGACGCCGCGTGGATACGCGTTTTGGGAGTCATTTTGCTTTAGATTACCCGTGGGAAAGTATGGAAACACTGGAAGGAATCTGGATTGAACTGGCGTTAAAATGCTTAAATTTGATTTTGAAAAAGGATTAAAATTGACATGACGACGCTGTCGTGCTATCTTGTCGCAGGAGCATTTTGGGTCAAATTAAGTTATGAACGCAGCTCACAATGCCTCACCTTTTGACCTTCACAGATCTTCAAAATTTGATTTCAATCCTGAGATATTCAATAAAACCAAAAAATCCGTGCATTATTGTCACTTTTCATATAAAAGAAGTTTCAATCTTGTCGTGCTTTTAATTATAACTCGGTCACCAAACCTAAAGACAATGCACAGAACGGTCAACCAAACAAAACGTGTTTGTTATTGTTTATATTGCGTGCTTTCTTTTTTGTTTATTCGAGGTCAAACATTAAAACGCGTTTTTCTCGGAACGTCAAAAAGTGGCGTGTGACATGATGGCACTGCAGCGTCAATATTATGTAGAATTTCAACATTAAAATCGGTAAAAATAATTTCTAATTCGAATGCCTATTCGTTGAATAGTATTCAAGTTCAAGTTCTGTTTTTGTCAGAATGTAAGGTTTGTTATTAAAACTCCCAAATAATCTGTTGTAATAACACAAAAAACAACTGTTATTTGTTCGAAAAATAACTCAATCTGTTATCAAAGTTGATAACAAGAAGAAACTTATTTTTCACAAAATAAAGTTAAAAAAGTAGTTTATGCAACAAGTTGCAACGAGTTCCATACAACTTTTTTTGCAATTTCGAAAACACCCTTGGAACAGAATTATAGGTCAAATGTCCATGCATTTAGTCAATGAATCGTTTAAATCATAAAAATGTTGAAAAGTATTACTTACTAAGTGCGGAAAAGTTAAACTATTCAGCATTCATTTCAGTGCTGTAAAGTAGGAACTTTTCAGCATTTGTTTTGAAAAGGGTTACCATTTGATTCTGTTATTTTTCGTAGGGAAAAGTAGGCTGTTTCGTCGTTCTAGAATGACAGGAAAAGCAAGTAGTTTCACGACGGAATTGCAAAAAATAGTTTTAAAATCGCTACCATTTCCTGTTACTCAACTGTCAAAAATCGAGAGACATGTCATTTTATGGGACATTTAATGTACTTTTCGAATCTGCAATAACCCTGAGAGGTAATTTTCTTTTTTAGGACAAAAAATTTCATTTTGAGGTTACGTTTTATTTTTGTTACTTTGCAGGGTTAAATTTTAGACTGTATCAATTTTCTACAAAGTTGTAAAGCAGACAAAAATATTTTTTTTGATGTATAAACATAAGGTTTTTGTATTTCACGGGTGACTTTTCAAAACGCCGTAAGAGCCACCGTGACCTCCGACACTAATATTCGTTTTTCTCCAAATTGTAACAAAAAATCATTTATTTTTAGTTTGGGCACTAGAAAGACGTAAAGATGAACAATCTTAAGCATTTTTGAAATTAATTTTTCGTAAGTAGTTTCAATACCGATGTAAAAAAGGCTTTGCTTACCACTGGCTCTTACGTCTTTTTGAAAACAAATCCGAGATTTGTTCTTAAAGAGTTATCAGAATTCGACGATTTTTTATTCACGTTCTTCACGAGTTATCAGAATGTATTGCTATTATTTTACATTATTTTGCTTGATTTAATGTAAACAAATCAAGCAAATAATGTAAATGGGCAAAACCCGAAGTGTAAACGTCAGTGAATATTTACATTAGTAACGAGCAGGACAGACTCTTTGTTTACACTTTGGCTTTGGCTCATTTACATTGTTTTGCTTGAAAGGGAAATAATTTTGAAAAAAATTGGCCATCTTTCGAAGTTTTACTCGTAAAACTCAATTGTGTGCTTTCGAAAGTATTTGGACGTTTTTTTGTAGTTCGAAAACAAACCAGATAAATACTGTCACAAATAATAAAAAAAAATTTTTTTCTGAAATTCGCTTATTCTAGGGAAGGTCTTTCTTATGCAAATTTTACAAATTGAGTAAAACTGAACGTGGGACAAAACAAGCTGTTATACGATCACATTTTTACGATTTCTGAATCGTAATAAATGTATTGCTTTTGAAAGTTACTTTACGGTATTTTTTTTTAAATCTTGGAAGAAACGTAACATGATGAAATTAACGCACTCTGATTGACAGATGCTACAGCTACGTTCAACGTTCGTATATGTCGAACATCACGAAGCATCAAAAATAGGAGTGTGAAACAGAAAACAGCAAAACCAACAAAAAAAAAACAGTAACGAACGAAGAGACAGTCCCTAGAAAATGATGAAAAATCCATGCGTCTGGTCGAAATGGATGTCCAAGGTGACTTTTATGCAGTCTAACTAGGTGGGAAGCAATTTGGGGGTTTTAGGTTACATAATTTTGCTGTTATTTTCACACCAAGTTAATACAACTTTTATGTTTCTGCGAGCACTGCACAACACCAACCAATTCACTTTACCACAAAATCCATCCTGTACATCACAACTCCATTCAAGCACACACGACACTTAAGCATAAAACACATAATTAGTTTCATAAATTTCTAAGAAATTGACAACATCTCTTCAGCATTTCTTTTTTGACGAATACTAACCATTCTGACTGTAACAAACTAGACTGTCATAAAGCTCATCATCTCCTAATTATAATATTCTTAAGGCGAAATGTAGACAAGATTGCAAAAGAATTCAGTATTCATGTCATTTCTATATTGAAAACATGTTCATTTTTACAAAAATATTTGTTTTTACTCCAAAGACCATGCGTCTCCATTGAATTGCAATGTTCGCATGCTTGCAATGGAGACGCATGGTTATTTGTCGAAAATAATTTCAATAACTATTTCAAAACATTTCTGAGTTGAATTTGTCATAAACATAAACATGCTAGTTTTTAAGTAAGTTTCCATACATTTTCATTTTAGGTTATGTTTTCGTTTCCTTTGCACGTTTAATTTACGATTTTCGTTTTCTTTTCTTCTTTCTTTCTTTTTCGATACGATGACCAAAATATCTCTATGATTGTTTCTTTCGCACGATTCTATAAAAAAAAATACATTCAAAAAAAAATCACCGCTCGTGATCGCCATGAATGTGCGCAATTATATATCGCCTTTTCTCTGTGTCACGAACACCACGAACCGCACGCAATCTGTATCCTCCTCCACCTTCCCACGATACGCAGGATGTTCAAATCGAAATCTGTGCCATTCTCAACGATACCACGGGTACGCTGATGTCCTGTGCGTGGAAGAACCACAACTGTAGAATCGGACTGATCGTCGGTATGTAGGATCTTCTAGTTCGGATTTAAGGCAAACAAAAAAATGCCGGAAGAGGGAACTGTTTTGTGTGTGTTTGTTAATTTTGTTTTTAACTTTTTTTGTGTGCTAACAAGTTGACCTCCAAATAAAAGTGTGTCCCACATCTAATAACCGGCCTTCGATATCTGATTAGCTGTTCTCTCCGTGCATAATTGGACTAAACCGTTCAGATTGGTGGTGTTGGGTTTGAAAATCTGCTTGCTTGAAATTGTTTTCCGATTCTTTTGTTTTTGTTTTCCACCTTCGTCCCTCCATCAATGCACCCAAATATCCCGACCACAACTGTCCATTCTACCTTTTTTCCTTTTCAAAGTCAAGAATTCTTTCCGAAAAGCTAATGGAATTTTCTTCTACTAAAAGGCACTGGCAGCAACGCGTGCTACGTCGAGAAGGTCGAGAACTGCGAAATGTTCGACGGCTACAAGGACCCGAACAAACAGCATGTCCTGATCAACACCGAGTGGGGTGCGTTCGGCGATAACGGCGCGCTCGACTTTGTCCGGACAGAGTACGACCGGGAGATCGATCACTTCAGTATAAACAAGGGCAGACAGATGTGAGTATCGGTTTGAGGTCCTCTTCTGCAAGGTACAAATTCACTCATTTCTGGTCTTCCCCTCCCACCCGTCAGACAAGAGAAGATGATCTCCGGAATGTACATGGGCGAGCTGGCTCGCCTGGCCATCGTCAAGTTCACCAAGGCCGGCCTGCTGTTCGGCGGCGTCGGTTCCGACATCCTGTTCAAGCGGGGCCAGTTCTTCACCAAGTACGTGTCAGAAATCGAGTCCGACAAGCCCGGAACGTACAGCTACTGCCGCGACGTGCTCGACGAGTTGGGCCTGGAGCACGCCACCGACGAGGACTGCGCGAACGTGCGCTACATCTGCGAGTGCGTGTCGAGCCGGGCCGCCCACCTCGTGTCCGCCGGTATCGCCGCCCTCATCAACAAGATGGACGAGAAGAGTGTGACGGTAGGTTTGGATAAATTAGGGTATAGAAAAGCTTGGATATGCTCAATAGCACGTGTAATGTGCGCAAATTGCAGTGTCAACGTCATGGCTAACAAACGCGACTGTGCTGTGACCATTAATATAATTTGTCATTTGTCACTTACTTGTTCTGAACCAAACTCAGTTCAATTCAATTTCAAGAGAGCACACGGGCACCGATATACAGGTGTTAACCCCTTTAGATTTTTCTGAAACTTTGTTCTAAGGGTCCATTTTGATCCCTCGTCTCGAATCCGTGGTCCGTTTTTCTATATCATGCAATGCAATTTTTTTCAAAAAAAAAATTGTTGGATTGTATCGAAAGATTAAGTGTGCTATCGTGTTAGTTCGTCGTGCGCTTGCCATCGCAATTTGCGCACTTTACATGCTACTTGTGCTGCGCAGCACGAAAAACGCTAACTAAAATGATCCAAATTTAACATTTTTATTCAACTTTTTGTCTATTTTGCCTTCCTCACTGAGGTAAGGCTATAATCCTGCTCTAAAAATGAACTTTTTATTAAAAGCTCCTAGACCCACCTTCATGTATACATATCTACTCAGAATCGAAAACTGAACAAATGTCTGTGTGTGTGTATGTGTGTGTGTATGTATGTATGTGACCAAAATTCTCACTGAGTTTTCTCAGCACTGGCTGAACCGATTTTGATCGAACCAGTTGCATTCGACTTGGTTTAGGGTCCCATACATCGCTATTGAATTGTTTGAAGTTTCGATAAGTAGTTCAAAAGTTATGCATAAAAATGTGTTTTCACAAATACCCGGATCTCAATTGTATGCATGTAAACGATGTCCGGATCCATCATCCGACCCATCGTTGATAAGGTAATTGAAAGGCCTTTCCAAAGAGTCCAAGACATTGAAGAACTGGCAACCCTGTCTCGAGTTATGACCACTTAAGTGATATTTATGTTCTGTTTTGAAGCCGGATCTCACTTAAATGTATGTAAACTATGTCCGGATCCATCATCCGACCCATCGTTGGCAAGGTAATTAAAAGGTCTTTCCGATGAGTACAAAACATTGAAAATCTGGCAACCCTGTCTCGAGTTATGACCACTTAAGTGGTATTCATGTACATTTTTGAAGCCGGATCTCACTTAAATGTATGTAAACTATGTCCGGATCCATCATCCGACCCATCGTTGGTTAGGTAATTGAAAGGCCTTTCCAATGAGTCCAAGACATTGAAGATCTGGCAACCCTGTCTCGAGTTATGACCACTTAAGTGATATTTATGTACTTTTTTGAAGCCGGATTTCACTTAAATGTATGTAAACTATGTCCGGATCCATCATCCGACCCATCGTTGATAAGGTAATTGAAAGGCCTTTCCAAAGAGTCCAAGACATTGAAGAACTGGCAACCCTGTCTCGAGTTATGACCACTTAAGTGATATTTATGTTCTGTTTTGAAGCCGGATCTCACTTAAATGTATGTAAACTATGTCCGGATCCATCATCCGACCCATCGTTGGTTAGGTAATTGAAAGGCCTTTCCAATGAGTCCAAGACATTGAAGATCTGGCAACCCTGTCTCGAGTTATGACCACTTAAGTGATATTTATGTACTTTTTTGAAGCCGGATTTCACTTAAATGTATGTAAACTATGTCCGGATCCATCATCCGACCCATCGTTGGTTAGTTAATTGAAATGCCTTTCCAAAGAGTCCAAAACATTGAAGATCTGGCAACCCTGTCTCGAGTTATGACCACATAAGTTATACATTGTGTTCTTTTTTCTGGATCTAAAAAAATTATGAAACCACTCATATACCCATTTTTGGTAAAAAGTGAGGAAGGCATCAACCACATAGGTGGATTAAGTTAGTTTTTCTATTCTTTCAGGTCGGCGTTGACGGCTCGGTGTATCGTTTCCACCCGAAATTCCACGATCTGATGGTGCAAAAGATCAGACAGTTTGTGAAGCCCGACATCAGCTTCGACCTGATGCTGTCCGAGGACGGTTCCGGGCGCGGAGCAGCACTCGTGGCCGCGGTGGCGTGTAGAGAAGCCCACTAGGAAGGACCTTCCCTCACCGCCTCACCTAACCTCAGCTCAGCAGCAGCTACTCTTAAAAAAAAACAAACACAACCAACAAAACAAAGAAAAGCCCCTCATCAACCAGATACACAACTACTATACTAGTGATTTAGCGGATAATTATAAAACAAGTTAAAGAGAGAAAAAAAAACAAAACCCACAGCAGAAAAAAACAGACCGCAAGAGGATTGCTACTATAAAGTAATTAACCGTAATAGGAAATGTTTTAAATGTAAGTCGAAACAGCAGAGAGTAACAAAATGCATGAACGATTAGCAGCGATCAAATTTATTTTCAAAGCAGCAAAGCAAAATCTTACAATGAAATTGAACCCCCAAAAACAAAAAAAAAACTCCGAATACCATTGTGAATGCAAAGCAATCCCGGCGCGAAGGTTCAGTTAAGTGTACATTAATTAGTTGTAAAACAAGAAATTTAAAAATACCCACCCTCCATTTTTCATCCCCCACCCCACGATTTCGACTGCGCGAAATCCGCCGCCGGTCCACAGGTTCAAGTTTTCTTTTTGTTTTTTTTTTATAGTTTAAGTAGCGAAACGCAGAACCCAGTCGCCCAATCTGGCATCTGGAAGGGAAAAAAAACATGTTGTGAATCCTATTGTAAATACAGACTTTTTTCGACGTGCGCGTTAGAAAGGCTACAAGTTAAACTAAAACAACAACTCCTCAAAAGAAGACGAAAACGGGACAAACCTCAGCAGAGCGGGGCGAGTTTCACAGTTTGCGCGACATTGATTTCGGCTTTTTAACGGTTATTTTTGTGTTCTAGGAACAGTTTTAATTAGAGAAGAAAAAAGTGAATGAAAATAAAGCGAATGTTTTTATAAGAACGAATTGAAAAAAAAGATGCTGTTTTTAGTGATATAAATTCAAATATTACCCACTGCACTGAAATAGACAATGACAACTTCCGGTTTTTTTTCTTTAGTTTTCTTCCCCCGCCCATCGAAATGAAACTGTTATGATGATGTTAGTTTTTCTAGATTGTAATGTTTTAGTTATTATATTTATAAAACAAAAAGAGAAGCAAACAAACACACCCACTATCATTTCCTAGGACAGCATACAAGTAAGAAAAAAACAAAGTCAAAATACATGGACGAAAATGGAGAAAAATAAGAAGAGCTTGAGTTTGGCTTAAATGTGGGAAATTGATAACAAACAAAACAAGTAATAATTTAAATTATGTATATCAATACAATTAATAACGAAACAATAGCAAAGTGTACATTATTAAAATTAAACAGAGAGAATTACAAAAAAATGCTAACTGTAATTTAAAAATAAAGAAATAATTTAAAGAAAATTATTATAATACTGTTGACAGTGAAAGATGAAAATAAAGAAAAACATTATTGATCTAGTAGATTAAACATCGATACCTCCTTTTATTTAGAAAAAAATGCCATATCCCAGTTTATTTGTTAACCTTCTGTAAACCAGTCCCACAAAGGCTTCATGTAGGGACAACGCGAGAAACCTGATCGTGAACAAAAGTTGGATAGGTGGAACTAGAGAGCCTGGATCTTATTAGAGAACGGACATCTCAAACCAAAAGTACCAATCGAAGCACGAGAACTGTCAAACGGAGGTACCAATCGAGCAAAATCCTTTGTCTTATGCTCGTTTGGTACCTCCGTTTGACAGTTCTCGTGCTTCGATTGGTACTTTTGGTTTGAGATGTCCGTTCTCTAATAAGATCCAGGCTCTCTAGTGGAACCGGTACTTCAACGAGCACCTCAACGACGATGAAGCGAACGGTGCAAGGGTTCGGTTCAAAACCACTCACTCATCGCCGAACGAATCTTTGCCGACTGGAGCGCGCAAACATTCGCAAACGAACACGACCCACTAGCGGCCAGCTCTACGGCCGCAATCATTTCAAAATGTGAAACAAATACCTACTTCGTGAATTTCTTTGCTTGCTTCGCTTACTGCTTACTTACCCGAGTCACAAACGAATATGTTCAGAGAGGAGAGAATCTAACAAAATACCAGCGAGGCATGGTAGAAATTGTTGTCGGATGTGTCTTTGATGTTGTGTTATACACCAAATTTGATTTTTGATAACATTGATGTAAGCAGTTTAATAAATGATCAAAACAAAGCAGATCGCCGATATAGAACGCAATCGGTCTTTCTGAGCTCTTCGCTGTACAACCCGATTGGAGTGAAAGGGAGAGCAAAGAGAGAATATTCAGTAGCGATTGGTGTGGAAGTGAGGAAGCGATCAGAACAGTTTTGCGTCGCGTTAGATTTGTGATCGCGAGTGAATGAGTCATTGTGAAGCAATCAGGACCCTTGCGTAGAAGTCAAACATGGAACGCCCGCAGCTGATAAACAGTTTCCAACACCTAACCTATAGACTTGGCATGAATACGACGAAGACGAAGTACACGAGAGAAAAGGGTTCAAGACGACCGCCCTCTAGCTTTAAATAATAATGTGTTGGAAGAGGTGAGCGAGTTCGTGTACTTGAGATCGTTGGTAACCGCCGACAATGACACCAGCAATCCGGACTCGTATTTTTGCTGGGAATCGTAATTTGGATTACGGAAGACCCGCACTTTGGATTGAGTGCTACGCCGCAAAACACTGATTGGACCGGAACGAGGTCTATGGCCACGAGACCTGGATGCAGGAGGTCGAACGTGCTCTTGGAGACTTGGAACGGAAGGTGCTACGAACGGTCTACGGTGGAGTGTAGGCATCTGACAGAGTGTGCCGAAGACGCATGAACCATAAGCCTCATAAGTCTGCTGTGTGGAACAATCGGACCGCGTACTGGACTCACAATCCAGAGGTCGCCGGTTCGAATCCCGAGGCGGACGCAAAAAAATTCTAAGTGTATATATAGGTTTTCGGTGCCCTCTCCCCGTGCCATACCTTCACACTTAGGAGACCCGGGAGGCGGAGTCTTATCGCAAAAAGAACGCCTGGTGGATCCGTTGACGAAATCGCAAGGTTTAAGAGGGCCACATTATAAGGTGTTACGTGTATTCCGTTTTTTTTTTTTTTTTTTTTTTCATAAGCCTCACGCGTTTTTTGAAGAACCGTCCCTCGCTACAGTTGATTACGATACTTGATGTCCGTGTTGGGTCTCGTCATCTTATTTTTTTTATTTTTATCTTAAAGACTTCGATCACGTCAAACTTTAGCTCTTCTCTCAGCACACTCACATCTATGTCCTACACTGCCGTTCTACGCATAATTGTCCCATGTTCAAAAAAGTGGAACTGAAAAAAACGCGATTGAAATTTTTCTACCGATTTCTGTGTTTCTACGCATAATTGTCCCGAAGGTTCCTATTCGCCCTATGTGTCCCCAATCGTCCCAGTTAGCAATTTATCACCCTTATTTGTGATTATCTTGCTTAACAACTGGTAAACAAGACATAATGCTTAGTAAAACTGATGATTCCGTGTTAGAAAATACTTGGTGGGACAATTATGCGTAGAAGTTTAACGATGGGACAAACAGACTTGGTGTTGTTTTTAATGAGTTTGCAAACAAAGTACCAGATTTTATGTGTTTTTCTTAAAGTACACATCAAACTAAACTTAAAAATGTCATAAAGTCAAATTCGTCCAATACTGACATGGGACAATTATGCGTAGAACGGCAGTACAGGCCACGGAGGACTTGTTTCATGGGTTTTTTTACCTCGATCTTCATGGCAGTAGTATTCCATCTCTGTATTGTTTACAATCGAAAAGCACCAGATTTTATAAACCCGGTCAGCCACTTTTGAACCTTTTCCCAACGTTCAACTACTTCTTTCTCGCTCAGGTTTCCTGACAATTTTTGAACATCCTTGCCGTCCTTGCTCAAACTACTTTGTTTTGTATTCTTTAAGGGGTTACATACATGTCAATCGATATAAAAAAAAGTCAGAGGTTGGTGTAAGCAGTGCACTGAGCACACACTTAATTTTATTTAAAAAACTGTTATCAGGGCATTAAAATACACATTTTTATCTATTATCAAAACATATTTGAAGACATTTGGTTGTATCATTTCCGAGATATAGCTATTTGAAGTTAGCTGTTTCAAAGAACGGGTGCCACGATATCTTAACACTGCCTTGACCAAATCGGCTCAAAATTTTGGTGAAGACTCGTTAAACCGGTCCTGTGTGCATGACAAAGAAAAAACTTATTTAAAAAAAAATAAAAATATTTTTGTGTTTTTCATATAAAAAAATCGTCAGTTTTTGATTTTTCTATTTTTTAAAAAAGCAAAATTTCAAAATCGGGATTCGTCATGCACACGGTATATGTTTTGAGAGTCTTCACCCCAAATTTTAGCCAATTTGGTCACTCCCATCTCGAGATATCGTGGCACCCGTAAATTAACTCGGTGTTTCGAGAAAAACGCTCAGAAAGTTTGACAGCCCGCTTTGCGCACGGCAAAATGTTGAGCTGAAAGTCGTCTCTAACTCAGTTTAATCATGTAATATCTTCATGAAACTTTCAGGAGTGATTGAAAATCATCTTTTAGTGGATTCAAAATAAAATCTGTAATATGAATTTGTTGATTTTCTACATGTATGTAACCCCTTAACTTCTTCAATTCTACCGATCCTGTTGGTGAGAACCACCTCTTTTGCTTACCTTGCGACATTTTTTGCACATTTTAGGAGCTAATATCGATGCACTTCCGGTGATCCCCAAGGAAAACTGACAAATCCTTTCGCACTCTTGAGTAGTGTTGTTCTATGGAACACGATCTATGAACTCATGAGATTTTATCAAAAATCGTCAAGGAGCTTTAGTACTAATCTGGAGCAACACGAGAAAAGGACGGATAAGCATTTTGACAGCTGAAACTTTTTTGAAAATTCCAAGACAACAAGTAACTTTTTCACAAAACTCGAAGTGTTAAACAATAGCTGACCTTCCCAGCTACCTTCTAACGCTGCAGGTTTTGTTAAATAGTTACCTGTTGGCTCAGAATTTGCGAAATAGTTCTAACTGTCAAAATGCTTATGCGCCCTTTTCAAATGTTGCTCCAGAAATTAAAACTTTAACGTGTGAGCGCCAGGTCCTGTCGCAACCATCAAGCTAATATTTAGGATTTATTTGGGACCCGTAAATGACCGCAAAATTGACAAAATTGAATTAGTTAGTCCTAAACGCCAGTTGTAAACATAGCCGTTTTTCGATGGATTCTCGATCAATTTATGATCATCTAATTAAAAAAAGCTTCGACTTTTTCATCTACACGTTCTTAAAATGCTTTTTTATTTAAAAAAAACAGTGTAAATTTCATTTGTTTCCGTCAAGAAAGTAAATAGTTGACGGAGTTCGATGTTACACCGTATGGCAAACTAACCATAGGTTTTAAAAATATTCATCTTCAGATAAGTCTTATGAGATAAAACAAATTTCCAGTTTTTGCTTTTTGGGCGTTTTTGAAACCGCCTTGAGTCAGGGGTATTGAAAAACACCCAAAAAGCAAAAACTGGAAATTTGGTTTATTGGTCCTTTTAAAAAAAACTCCAGTTTTGATTTTATCATAAGGATTTCCACAAATCGAGCCAAACATTTCATTAGGGCACAAAACCAAAAACCGCGATTCGAGAAAATCGCTTGCAAAAAGTGGACAACTTGTTTCAATTGGGTCCTAAAACGAAGCTTAGATTGCTGATATTTTTGTTTACAGTGATAAAGCTTATTTTTCTGAGTACAATGACCCTTTGTACGACCACAAAGAGTTTAAAATGGATTTTTAAATCAATTTTGAAAAATTAACCTCGCGGTCCTTCTTGACAGAAAAGCTCCTACTTGACAGCTCGTTCCAAGGGGACCATAGTTGATCCATCGAAAAAATGTTGTCTTGTCAAATTTTTTTTTTGAGTTAAAATGAAAAAAAAAAAAGATCAGAAATGGTTTTTAATCGTGTTTTTTACCGTTGTACATAAAAATTGACACAGGGCTTTAGTACCCAATTCCTATTTAAAAAAGAAGCTTGGCTGATGGTATTTTTACTGATGATACGATAAAAGACATCATTATCCTCAACTCTGCTTAAATGCTTCTTAATTTTTGTTGATTTTCTCAATAAAACTCATAATTTAAAAAAAAAATCGTTATTGGGCCCTTTTAACTTTCCAACTGTTGTTCATAATGGGCCCTTTCTGAATGCAATTTCGAAGAGAACTAAAAGGGCACTAAAGCGCTGTCACCCGATTGTTGTTTTGAATGATGTTTATGGGCCCTTTTGTTTAGTTAGAAATAATGAGGAATTCAGTAGAAATTTTGATTATTGGTGATGTTTTGTTCTTGAATAGTGTAGATAAGGTATGTGAAACATAAAAATTCTTCAAAAATGTACTGAACAGCAGCCGCGGGACAGTATTAAATATTGTTTTTTGAAGAAGTTTTTCATTGCAGAAATCCTAGATGAAAAGTAAACCAAACTTTTTTTTGAAGTGAATTAGTGTTAAGAATGTATGAAAAGTTCACTTTATAGCACAAAAAGTTCCTCAAGTACGAGAACCTAATGAAAAATAATTGATAATTGAAAACTGCCTTTTCAAGCACATTGCATTCAACTTTCACCTGTCCAAACTTGTACGCATGTGCTCGTATCAAATTTCTCCTGCAACATGTGAAGGGCACATAAAACTCCGATCATAAATCTGCTAAACACACCAATACATCGACTTCCCGGCATGTTTTATACTGATATGATTATGCGTACAAGCCGGGTCCTCTCAGCTGTTCAACAGAGGCGAATTTGTTATCGTACTTCTTGCCCATCTTTCCTATTTATCAAGTTTATCTAAAAATAATGTGTTTGTATGTTGAGGTTCATCTCATCATTGTGCTTGTTTAATTTATAAAGATAAGTATAAAGTTCACATGTTGCTCGGAATATGCTCTACCAAAGTGTTGGTATGTCCCAAATTTCGCAAAACAATCTACCAGTCCAATGTATAAGTGCAACCTTAAACCACCACGTTGAGCGTATATTTACACCAATCAGATTGTCAACATTTTCCCTGCCACACAGGAGCACATAAATTGAATCCCACCCCGTCGGTCGGTCGTAATCTTATCGCATCGACCCGTCACAGACATAAAACTTGTTATATTTTTTCTTGTTGTTTTAAGTGGTAAAGAGACACGGGCGCTTGTATTATGAAAGATAAGTCCTGTTGCGGTGCGGCGTAAATGCAGAACAATTCGAACGAGCGTGCAATATAGAGCAAAAAGTGCAATATTTTATCAGAAAGTAAGCTATTATGGATCCGAGGATTCTGGTTATTGGAGCTGGAGCGGCGGGGGTAGCTGCGGCCACCCGGTTGATCGCCAAGGGGTACAAGAATTTGACCATCTTGGAGGCGGAGAACCGAATCGGTGGGCGGATCCACACGGTACCATTCGGTGCCAACGTGGTCGACCTGGGAGCGCAGTGGTGTGTTTTGTCGCAGAATTTGATTAATTGACAAAATAAGTGCTCACGGATATGTCTTTCAGGTGTCACGGTGAGGCGAACAATGTGTGCTATCAGCTGGGGTCAAAGCTCAACGTGTTTGATTCCAATACGGCACGGTACGAGAACTTCGAGCTGACCAAGTCCAACGGAGAGCGCGTTCCGATGGAGCAGAGTGAAAAGCTGATGGAAGCCATGTGGACGATACTGGGGACGCACAAGAACGAGCTGAGTCACTATAGGGGATCGCTGGGGTCGTTTGTGTTGGAGAAGTTTCGGTCGTTCTTGGAAACTCCGGAGTATGGAGATATAGATCACGATACGGCGTATCAGTTTTTGGAGTTCTTCCACAAGTTTGAAAACTCGATTGAATCTTCCGATAGCTGGTTCGATACCTCGGGACCGGGATATCTACACTACTGGGAGTGCGATGGCAATCCACTGCTTAACTGGAGAGACAAAGGCTACAGAACAATCTTTGAGATTTTGATGCAACGTTACCCACTGCCTATTGCAAAAGATGCTATCAACTTGGAAGAATACACTCATTTCAACAAGTCCGTCGCCAACATTTGCTGGAACTCCGGACCGGATCAAACCGTGTCGGTTCGGTGCACAGATAACACCGTGTACGACGCTGACCACGTCATCAGTACAGTATCCCTCGGTGTCCTGAAGGAACGCTACGGAACGCTATTCACCCCCAAGTTACCTCCAATCAAGGTCAACGCCATCCAAGGTCTCTCGATCGGAACGGTCAACAAGCTGTTTTTGGAATTTGATAAGCCATTCTGGCCTAAAGATTGGCAAGGACTCAGTCTTTTGTGGACCAAGTCCGACCTGGAAGCGGTACGATCCTCCAAGAACAGCTGGATGGAGGACGTATTCGGCTTCTACACCGTGGATTACCAGCCAAACGTCCTGTGCGGCTGGATCTCCGGCAAAAATGGTCGCAAAATGGAACGTACCAGCGAGGACGAAGTCCGCAAAGTGTGCATGCACCTGCTGCGGAAGTTCATCAAGAACACCACCATCCCAGAGCCCAAGTCCTTCCACCGAACCACTTGGTACTCCAATCCAAACTTCCGCGGGTCGTACAGCTTCCGATCGATGACGACGGATTTGCTTAACACATCGGCTGAACACTTGGCGCTTCCGCTGACAAATTCCTGCGGAATTCCGGTGGTTCAGTTCGCCGGAGAAGCTACCCACAGCCATTACTATTCGACCGTTCATGGGGCGATCGAGACGGGTTGGCGCGAAGCGGACCGGTTGGTGGGTCTTTACGAGAGGTACGTATTCATAGTGAAAGCTTCTTTTGTGTTGTTTGTCTTGAGTTGATGTTGAGTTTCACGAGTCAATATGACAAGACAAGTTCTGACCAAAATGTTCCAAGTCCTTTTCCCATTTCCGTGTTGCGTTTCTTGAGTATTTTTGGTGCATGCAAGTTTTTCTTACGTTATATTTTTCTTTTCTCTCGTTTATAGGAAAGCACATCTATGAAAGAAGTGTGCCTGCCTTTTGCCATACATAAGTAACACAAATTCCAAACCAATTCCAATTTCGCGCCTGTCTCTGATTTGCAAGTATCGTCACCCCTTGTTTTACCGAATACCGAACCGGAGATGGTCTTCCACACACATTTCCCGCTTGCTCCTAAGTTCTATATGAGATGTTTAGTTTAAGTCCGGCAGTATATTCATTGTATTTATGAATAAGTTTTACCAATTTTTCAAATAAATATCTACAGCTTGCAGCAATACTCCAAGAAACAAGAGTATTCTTCTTGTAATACATCGCAAACTTAAAGAAATACCCAACAAATCACGATGAACCCCCTCATTTTAGGCTTTTCACGACTCGAACCGAGCAAGGACCGAAGGCGTACGTTGACGTATTGATTTTAGGTGCCGGAATGGCCGGGTTAGGTGCCGCAAAAGCGTTACGAACCTCCGGAAAGACGTTTGCCCTGTTGGAGGCACAGTCTGTGGCAGGAGGTAGAATCAGCACCGTTCCCATGAAGGCCCAAGCTGGAGTAGATCGAGAGGGGCCACGAATTGACGCCGGAGCTCAGTGGTTGCATGGAAGGCAAAACGATCTGCACGGGATTGCGGTTGAGAATGACTTGCTGAGGGAGGAACTGTCCGAAGAGGGTTTGGGCGATTACCTGAGAGACGATCGGTACCGAGTTGATGACTTCTTGGTGCAGAAAGTGGACTTTCTCGTCGGACAAATACTGGAAGAGTGTGAAGGGTTTGCTAAGAAGGGCTGTGAAGAGTTTCCGACCTCTGTAGACGCTTATCTTAGAGAACAGTTTGAACGAAGGATTGGAGAGACGTTCCGGCAGGATGAGCAGGAACTAGCTAGACAACTACTGGATTGGCACATTCGATTCCAAATTATAGACAATTCTTGCATGAGCATGAAGGATATTTCAGCGAAGCTATGGGGAAGCTACTCGTTCAACGGCGAGAGTTGCCAAGCTCACATCAACATGAAATACGGCTTTCAAGCTCTGGTGGATTGCCTGGTAGACGACATTGGTCACGAAAAGATAGTTTACAACAAGGAAGTCAGCGAGATTCGCTGGAAAGATTTGAAGTCACGTGTTGTAGTGAAATGCTCCGACGGAACAGCCTACAGCTGCCAGCATCTCATCGTAACTTTCTCGCTTGGTGTTCTCAAGGCATCGCTCAACAAACTCTTCCAACCTGCCCTACCCAAGTCCTACCGGCGGTCTATCCGAAACATTGGATTTGGAACGATAGACAAAATCTTCCTCCAATTTGAATCCGCATGGTGGGAAGACAGCCAAGGAATCCAGCTTGTTTGGAGCGACACCTTGGAAAAGGACTCCCACTGGACGCGATACCTGTCCGGGTTCGACATAGTTGACCCCGGACCACCAAACACTCTGCTGGGCTGGGTCGGAAGCTACGGAGCGCTCGAGATGGAGAAGCTGTCCGACGAACAGATCGTCGATGATTGCGTCTTCATACTGAGAAAGTTCACCAACAAAAAGGTCCCAGAACCGATCAATTTCTACTGGTAAGAAATGAATCCCAAAAATTTAAAGTTCAAATGCTAAAATTCCCCTAATCCCACAGCACCCGATGGCACTCGAACCCGTTCGTCCGGGGTTCCTACAGCTACACCTCGACCAACTGTGACTACGAGCCGGACTTTCAACGGTCGCTGCTGGAATCCCTGGTCTGTGATGGGCACGAAACGATGACCGGCGGGTCGATACAGGCCGGAAAGAGCGATTCGGCCACGGTTCGATTTGCCGGAGAGGCCTGCCACCCCAAGTACTTTTCCACCGTCCACGGAGCATATCAGTCCGGTTTGGAGCAAGCGCAAAAGTTGCTCAATTAGGATTAAAATTGATTGTTTTAAAAAGCTGGATTCTTTTTCTACTTGAATGTTTTAATTGTTATTTTAATAAAAGCTTCCTGAGAAGACGGAGGAGTGTTTGACTTACCTTGGCCTAGCGGATAATCCATGAATTTCCGGAAAAGCTTGTTTCACAATCTTGCATTTGCACTTACACTATACATATCTTTTTTATTAAACCTTGATATTAACAGTTTTACACTCAAACCCCGATGGTTTGACACCAACTGTTGTCAAACGAACGGGGTCACGTTTTAGTTTGACACCCCTTTTACACGGAGTTCACATACACTACTAAACGTTTGTTTTGATAGTGTGCGTGAGCGCCGTGTAAAAAGTGACAGTTCGTCACTTTTTAGTTTGACTATGACCAACCAACGGGGTACAAACTAAAAAAGTGTCAAACGAAAAAGTGACCAACCACCGGGGGTTGAGTGTACACAAAACTAAATTATTTTCAAACACAATCACTAGACATGAAATCACAGCGAAATAGCTCAAAATTATGAATTAAATTCTGTTGTGTTCAGCTCGCAGATATCACCAAACAATTGAAGCACGATTAAAATGTAATCACTGCGAAATACATTGCCTTATAAATAGATTGTCCGACTAAAATTCGCTGATAAGATTAACGGCTTTTTATCACGAACGATTTTTTATCAAAATTTGCGCGCCAAAAACATACAAGTTTTGGGGATATGACGTAAACGACGTAAACAAAAGATTGAGGGCAACTCCACCACAAGGAGCGAATTGACAGTTGAAAGTAGGGGGAAAACCCCATTCTCATCATTTACCCATTTACCTATTGCATATGGAGAGTTTGTTGCTCGATTAAAACTCCAAAATAAATGTCTAGGCCAAAAACCGTCAAAAACATACTAGCAACAGTTGCGCATCGAGCAAGCACACAAATGTATGCCATTTACTGACCAACAACATCAAGTTTTATGAGCGAGTCCACGAACAGGGCATACCCCTTTGTATGGGACGTCGTTTTGACCTCACCAATCTGCCTGAAATTTTCAGGGGTTGTTTGTGCATATAAAACTAGCATCTGGCCAAAATATGAGCACTCTAGGTCAACGGGAAGTGGGGCAAATCGGGACACAAAGTTTGAAGGTTCAAAAACGTAAAAAAATCTTAAAAAGGCTATAACTTAGACAAAATTCAATTTAATTTCAAAATTCAAAATGCATCTTAAAGGGCTTCAAAAATGCAACAAAATGCAGGGTAAAGCATCCAAATTGGTTAATTCTAAAGGGAGTTATTGGCATTTTAATGAAAAAATAGCATACCGTAAACTGGGGTGACTTTGATAGCCCGGGGTGACATTGATAGAAATTTGATTTGGCCACTATTTTTGATACATTCAATGTAACAGTCACATTATTGCATATATGTTCGATAATAAGTGTTATGTTCTGTTCCGGGTTATGAATGAATAAAAAACACCGAATTTAATCCAGCAATTTTCACCGCGTGTTGCTTTATTTACTCTCTCCCACGTTCTGCCAGTTCTTGTTCCCCCTCCCAGGTGTGCCTCTTTTCCCCGTGTAGTAGTGTTAGTGTTACACGTTTAACTTGCATTAGTCAGAATACAACAATCTCTTCTTTTTCCGGGTTGCTCGATTACTGTCCGTCTTCATCGAACGCCCTCAACGAACCGCTAGAAGTTCTTCAAACGTCACATACTTTGTAAGTGATTCTTCGCGAGCGCTGTAAGGGCCACGTCCACCTTTCCGTGTCGAAACTATTGCCGGTTTCAGGTCACGCCTCCAGCTCACTTCGCTTGTTCCCCGAAGGCCTTCCCAAACTGCCTCGCTCTCACTTGTCACACATACAGTCTTGTCGATGTTGAGAATTCCAAGATCCAACGCTGTCCTTCGTCCCAGCAAGCAGCACTCACCATCTTCCGCCACATAGATCTCTGCTTCGACTCCCTTTACCTTCGTAGCAATCTCCGTAGAAAACAATCCAGCGATTTGTACCGGTTGCCCAGTAAACGACCTCACCGTTCTCTTTGCTTCAGTTGTCTGGAAGTTGACGCGCACCTTCTGCTGCTTCAGGTACTCCCAGGTTCGACGATCAACGACGTTCACGCCGGCTCCTGAATCGATCACCCACTCGATAGGAACGTCTCCAACAGCACAAACAGCTCTTCCTTCTCTAATCGGATCAGTCGCAAAGAGATACTGCACACTGTCCTCATCCGAATCGCTTCCGCTTTGTTTCTCCGTGTCATCGGAGTCATCCGAATCACAAGAGTGATGCTTGGCCGTTGCGTGTCGCGTACCTTTTCCGCTCACCTTCTTCTTCTGCTTCTTTGTCTTGCAGCAGCTCTTGAAATGGCCGATTAAGCCGCAACGCTTGCACATCTGGTCTTTCGCAGGGCAGTTCTCGTCGTTGGCGAAATGGCCCCGATGGCCACATCGATAGCATTCCCGTTTCTTTGCCTTGGATCTTACTCGGTGGACTTCTTCCGGTGCCCGGGCCACGGTCGTGTTCGTCTTGTGCTTTTCGATTGTCTCCATCGCTCGACCAGCTTCCACTGTTTCGGCCAGTGTCATTTGCGGTTTGTTGAGGATCTTCGCTCGCAAGTCATCCGATGCACCCTTTTCGAAAAGCTGTTCCTTGATTTCCTCATCCAAGTGGTCACCATACTCGCAGAGGTTGCCTTGTTCTCGGAGGCGAAGAACGAAGTTCTCGATGGGTTCATCGTCGGTTTGTTTCAGGTTCCGGAACTTGTGCCGCTCCAGCGGAAGACACTTCATGGGCAAAAAGTACTCGTCCAGCAGCCTCATCGTCTCCTTGAATTCATCCGAGCCGGCCGGAATTGCCGGTGCTTCCTCCCCTCGCAAACTGAAGAACACGTCCTGCACTTGGGGTCCCACGTAGTGAAGAAGGTATGAATTCTTCCGGGCGGGAATCGTGACGTTGTTTACGTCGAGGAAGATTTGAAAGGCGCGCTTCCATTTCTTCCACCGGGCCGACACCGATGTGTCTCCGGGAATAAAAGGTGGCACACTCGAGTTGCTTGCTGCATCTACCATCGTGCCCGAATTTAATCGATTCTCGTCCCGATCAAGTCTCTTTTTGTTTACGTTGACTGCGGCCTCGGGCTTCCCACGCCGATTTTCTGAGTTCTCGCCGCCGGATTGAACCAAATTTCACTCGCACGCTTCCTGCGGGTTCTTTTTCGCCTCGTCGCCAAATGTTATGTTCTGTTCCGGGTTATGAATGAATAAAAAACACCGAATTTAATCCAGCAATTTTCACCGCGTGTTGCTTTATTTACTCTCTCCCACGTTCTGCCAGTTCTTGTTCCCCCTCCCAGGTGTGCCTCTTTTCCCCGTGTAGTAGTGTTAGTGTTACACGTTTAACTTGCATTAGTCAGAATACAACAATAAGCTTTCCCTTAATGCTTACATACTCAAAATTCTCAAAAATGTTTAAATATTAATTTGACGGGCATTTGAAAAACCTATCAAAGTCACCCCAGGCTATCAAAGTCACCCCAGTTTACGGTAATTTTCAAACTGAAATAAAAAAGTGTTCCATCCAGATATCAACTCGGATCGACCTGCAGCTTGTAGGGGACATCTGGAACTACATTCTGAGACTGAAACCGCTTTGGGTAAGGCAGTTTAACATATTGAATAGACACTTTTACTTTTAGTGAATTTTTTGGTTGTAATTTTTTTTTAATTTTATCATATTCGTGTTCCTGAGACAATTTCACAATAGAAACATATATAAAAATGTATATTATCATCCATTTTAACCCTTTAAAAAATGCTTTTTTTCTGGTGTCATCTAGTATCCTTGGAAACGAATGATTTTTGTAAAATGCCTTCAAAAGAATAGGAATTACTTCTGATAAAAAACAAATTAAACAGTATTGTTCACAAAAAGCTGCTCAACTGGTTGGTGTACTTGGTTTTAGTAAATTTCAAGGAACACCCCGGATTATCGCTTAGAGTGGGAAATGGGTATATTTACCCATTTAGAAGTTTTTTTTTTTTTGTAACTCCATCAAAACAACCAAGAATCTTGATTTTTGTCCAAATCGCCTCATTCGCAAATAAAAAATGTTCAAACCTCCATTTCTGGAGTTTTTTTTTGGGTGTTTTTGAAACCGCCTTGAGTCAGGGGTATTGAAAAACACCCAAAAAGCAAAAACTCAAAATTTGGTTTATTGGACCTTTTCAAAAAAAAACAACTCTAGAGTTTTTTTTGAAAAGGTCCTATAAACCAAATTTTTAATTTTTGCTTTTTGGGTGTTTTTAGAACCGCCTTGAGTCAGGGATATTCAAAAACACCCAAAAAGCAAAAACTCAAAATTTGGTTTATTGGACCTTTTAAAAAAAAACAACTCCAGAATTTTTAACTGCAATATTTCTGATCCCACAAGCCGTACAATGCTGAGCCAGTTTTCATTTTGAAGAAAATCAAACGTAAAATCGATTGGTCTAGTCCATTTTCCATTTTTTGTGAACGAACATCTTTCTTGATTACAGTGTCAACTAGCAGGCTAGTTTCAATAAATTACAATTGCAATCAAAATGATAGTTAAAAAAAACAATGTATAGAAATATGCTAATATTTTTTATTGGCAAACACGAAATAAGCAAATTTATAAGTAAAAATTGTAACTAAACATTTCAAACAATTCTACTCTTATTAACTTTATTACGTTAGCTCCAATTAACCGAAAATGCATAAGTAGAAATGCTCCTACCTTCACCTTCTAAGGAAACGATTGATTTTGCTTGAAACTCTTTATCATTATGCTTGTTGTATTTACAACTTTGTAATATTTAGCCTTAAAATCAAGGTGCAAAAACTGTTTTCCTTCTGACATAGTACGCAGGCGGTCACTGAACACTAAAGTAATATCAGAAAAAAGCTTCCTTCAATGTTTAGCGTGAAAATTAAAGGAACGTCGTTCGTATAGAACTAAACAGCGATTAAATAACAACCACGTCGTCAATTTGGCCCAAATTGCAGTGTAAATTTACTTCTTTTCACCTTCTAGTTTATTTTATTAACATTACATAAAAAGACCACAAAAACAGGAAAAAATAAACGCGTCTCACCCTTCACCCCCATTAAATGACCCAAAAGTAGAGGATAAACACTATGATGACGATGCCGGCCACCGCGCCCTTCACGTACAGCGACTTCCGGTTCAGATAGGTGGCGTCCTTTTTGTATTTCTGCGACAGCATCGACAGGTTCTGCGTCTTGGTGTCCAGCTCGGAGAGGACCGTGCCCCGCTGCAGCACGTCGTCAATGTTTTGAACCTGGAGTGAAGTTTGGCTTTAGTTGGAAAACACGACCTATTGAAGGCTCGCTTGAACTCACCATTATCCGCTGCACGTCCTGCAGCTGCGTGTTGATCGTGTTGATGTTCCGCCGGCGGTCCGTGAGGGATTTCTTCGCCTTTTGGATGTAGATGTCGAACTCGATGAACGCGTACGGCCGCGTCACCGAGTTGACCTTGCGGCCGTAGTTGTTGTGGAACTCCTGGGCGATGTCCTCGAGGTAGCTGAACGCGATGCGCTTGGAAAACATTTTGTCACACAGCACCAGATAGCAGACGTCGTTTTCGATCAGATAGCTGAAGGAATTCAAATTGTTTTAGAAATCAAAATAAGTCAAGCGTAAAATTCGTTGCAATTTCGAGCGACGTGACGCAATTAATTTATCAATTGTGCTGATAAAGCCAGGTGCAACTCAAAGCAAGAAACCTACTGAAAGAGATAAGGTCCGGTTTCGATGCTGCAGCGACTGGGTGAATTTGGTCCCAGCTTCCGGAAGAGCATTTTTGCCTGATTCTGGTACTCCAGGACACTTCGTCCAGACTAAAATTTAAAAAAAAGTTGTAATATTGCCTAAATAATTAAAAGGGTTTGAAGGAGGAACCAACCTGCTCGTCCTCCTGCATCGTTCCGACCAGCGGAAGACCGTCCACAACCCGGGCAATCATCGTCATCAGTGCCATTTTCGCTACGTTGAATTTTGTCCCAAACGTAAACTGAAATTCTTATCACTGTGAAATTTCGTCAGCTGATTTCCTTTATCGTCAGCAGTTGCTTTACATTTCCAGCGTCCAAAACCGGAGGCGGATGTGCACTAGAATCTAGAAGCTCGCGAAGCACTCTTTTTCTCGAAACTGGCCAATCTGAGGGAAGATGATGAGACGGCAGCAGCAGCAGAAAATCACGCAAAAAACTCCAACACGTCACCTCGGCGCTCGGATGTCAACAAGCTTGTGGGTGAACTTTTTGCGTGAATGAACCCCACAGAACAAGTGTCAAAAGTGAATCGAGGGGCGAGCTGATGGTCCAATGAATTGTGTAACCTAATGCACATTGGGTATAAGCATTCATTAACGAAAACGGAAAATAATCTCATGATTGATTTTATATGCAAACCTGCAAAACACACATAACCGTTTCTTAAAGCATCGTCTTAAAAACTATGACATGTCATATTAAACCTCATATGCGCCGCATATAATTTTGATCACAAGTCTCATAGATGTTATAAATATGCGTATTGCACGTAACCGAACTTGCCTTCTTTTTGGTAGAAAATATTGGTCTCGCAAGTCAAGGGGCTGGAAACTCTAATATTTCTTTAAAATACTGAGTATATTAACGATATTCCAGTATACTTGTTAGTAAACTAACTGAAAAGCAATAAACTGTTAGTATATTAAGATACTCTCAGTATATTGGTAAGTATACTGGCGATATGTAAAGGAAATAATAAGTATACTAACATATATTTTGATATACTGGTTGACATAATAATTATAGCTCTAAGAGTTTCCAACCCCTTGTCGCAAGTTGACTTCGTAAGCTCTGCACACATGTTTTATGTGCCGGTTGATATCCAGATTTTCACCAGGATGGCGTCACACATTTTTGCTTCCGCACCATCCGCACACAACAAAACATTTTCTGCTGCTGCCCGGAATATTTTCGAGACAACCAGTTTCTTTCCGAAAGCCGCTGCCCAGGAGCAACCCGACACAGATCCGCTGGCCGGAACCAAGTCCGTGTGACCGTAGTGCCAGAAATAAACCCGAGACCGAGCCCGAGACAGTGAGGCAGAAAGAAGCTGTTTCCTGCTAACCGCCAGCCGGAACCGTGTCCGTGACTAAGAAAAAAAATCCGAGGCAACATTGGCTGGCAAAAAGCAAGGGAAAAGCGCGTTGGAAATACACGACACAGAACCTGTTGGTTTCGGGCAGTGGCTGCCGGAAGAAACGGTGTTCCGGACACGATTCCTGCTAACAGTTTTGTCACAAGTTTGTTCCTGGCGTCCTAAATCGTGTATTTTTCTGGTTTTTTCTGTGGTGTTTTCTCGAGATTTTTCCCACTTTGTTGCACATTCTATTCGCCGGTTGGCCGCCCGTCAATGTCAAATATTTTCACCGACATGGCGAAGAAGCGAAATAAAAACAAAATTTCTCAAACAATGTCCAACTGTTCCACCGGACCCGCTAACTATCTTGATCCCATCGAACGGAATCCTTCTGACTTGTCTTCGTATTTCCTGGTCCATCTTCCAAAAGCTGTCCCCATTGCGTAATGAACATCTCGAGTTTAAGGTTATGTTCACGAAACAAATATATCTGCTGTTGCACTTAATTATGTGCGGGGTGACTTTTACGAGATGTTTTCTTCCGGCATAGAACAGGATCAGTGTCCGTAACACCAAGGAGCATCCGAGACTAAACGTTTGTGCCGGATGGCTGCTGCCGGGAACAAAGTAGCGTTCGAGGAAACACCACAGAAAGAACCTACTGGCCGGAAACCCGAGAACCAGAAAAATAAACGATTAAGGACGCCAGAAAGAAACTTGCGGTATAACTGTTAGCAGGAACGTGGATCCGTTTATACTTAAAAGTTATTTTTTTTTAAATCAGCTGGTCAGAAAATTTTCCTAAACTTAAGCAGTAAAAGTTATCGTTTTTAAAACAAGAAAAAAATCAATTTAGCAAATTTTACCTACTTTTCAATTCAAGAGTAAGTTACTTTTGTCATTACACTAATATTTTTTGTGCGCATGATTCTTGAAGAGACTGAAAAATGTATTGATGGAGCAATATTGATATCAAGAGTTTATCTTGTAAACGGTTCTATAACCTATTGTCTTTCATATGTTTATAGGACCTATTCAATAAAAACTCTAGATATCGAGAGGATCGACAGTCAGAGAGCCAAGTATTATTCAAGAAATTTTGATTTTTAATATTTTTAAGTTTTTAAACCTTTACATTAAATGTAGAGATATTTTTTGTACTTTACATTCTACCTAGACTTAGACCGCTTAGACTTTACATTTTTTAGAATTAAAATTTGTCTAACGATTATTAGATTTTTTGAATCTATGATTCCTAGTTTTTAAAATTTTTCGATTTCAAGATTTTATGACTTATAGTTTTTTTTTATAAATATTTTTTGATATTAATAATTTCGAGAAAAATTAGAATCCTGCGCTCCAATTAATCGCCGCAGAAAGATATCGCCGCAACGGAAAAACCTATAGAAGGCAAGTGAAAGTAGGCTTAGGCAAACCAAAATTGTTTACATAAACTGACAATCTGAGAAAATCGTTAGGGCTTGTTCGGCTGGCTGGCGTTGGCTTTTTGGTCCTGCCATCGATTTTCTGGGTTTCGAGCCGGACGCAGAGGTTCTGCAGCCTTCGCGGTCAGCTTAGTAGTATCCGTGGATTGCAGTCTTTGTACCGGGTCGGATAGACGCACAACGGACGTTGTTTGCCCCGTCCGGCAGGCTTTTTCTTTCGTTGCCGAATCGGAAGCTCAAGCATCTGCTGAACCGGACATGTCGAGAGGGGATCTTCTTTGACGGTTAAGACCAGCGGCGTCATCCTCGAACTAAATGGCGCGAGGAGAGGAGATGGTGGTGGTGGTTTGTTAAAGATTAGATGTGGAGAGTCACACGAAATTCACACTGTCTAAGCCGACTAAACCCAAAACGGACTTGCACTCGCGAAACCTCCAGGTTCCACCAATGGTGCACCAGGTTCCATTGGTAATCACCTCAGTGACTACACGGAGAAAAAAGAGTTCCCAAAATCGTGAACAAGTGTTCATGAAAATTGGAACCACGAACAAAGTGTTCAAATTTCATGGTACGTTTTTCAAAATCGTACCAGGGATTTGAACACTTTGTTCGAGGTTCACATTTTCATGAACACTTGTTCACGATGTTGGGAACTCTTTTTTCTCCGTGTAACGCCACAACCGAGCGAGACTGGCTTCCTCCAGGAGCTTAGCCACACCGACCAAGCAAGCAAGCAGACCAACGCCAATACTTCACCAACACGTGGCCAAAGCTGGCCTGGCACTAAATGCACGCGCTGGAATCGAATCTAACCCTGGAGATTAACCGTGCCGTGCAGTCGGCAACGATACCCAAGGACAACTCTGGACTCTGGAGCCGACGTGACGGCTCCCGACTCACTCCCGAAAAATTCTTGGTCGGCACCGCTCTCCGATCGATCCCTGAGCCCGACCTCTTTGGTGTCCCTACTAACCGGCTATCGCTGTGGCAAGCAATTCAACGGAAATCCAATCAGTGCTGCAAACTGTAGGCAACGGCTAACAATCTCGAAGAAGACGAGTCGCCCAGCTATTCGGCGACCTCCCAAGACGTTGAAATAAGCTAGCTTATAAGAAATTTGAGATGTAATTAACAAGTTTAGATTAAATATAAATGGAATCGGCTTTCCATTGGTGGCCGGTATGTTGGGGCCCAAAATAAATGGTGACCCTTAAGGACCCCATTTCTTGCTCGGTTGTGCACATGGCCTTGAGATTTGCTCCTCATATCTGCTCACCAGAATTTGTACACTGCCCCAAGCAGATCTCTATAGAGGAGAAAAGCAACTCGCGACAAAATTTTGAGGCTAGGAATTTTGACAGGTATGATTTTCATAAAGTATTCGCCTCCTTTTCTCTCCCACAGAAAACTTAGGACAATGTAGCTGTCAAACTAGGCCAAACTGTTAAAGTCACTCACAAAATGAACTTTGAGTGATTTGAGTTCATTTCTGACGTCACGATTTTCTCCTCTATTGCACTTTGTTAGTACAAATCCCCACTGTTTGCGATAGATGCCACTGGTGTATAAAACCCCGGTCGAACCCTGTAACCAGCTCTCAGCTAATAAATCGCCTCATGGCAAGTGATCGTGAATCCGTCCGCTCGACCTGATTGTCATCCACCATCCGGAAGTAGATCATTTAATACATTCCACTGGCCTTTTCCCCCTCCCTTGTGTGGACTGGGCTGCGAAGAGGTGTCTCGGCGTAGACACCTTGCAAATGAAAGAAGCAGATCAATTTAAGATACAAAGATTATCACGGAGACCTGGCTGCAGCTCAACAACTCGGTGTACCACAAAAGCTACACCATTGTTCGCGCGGACCGTAACTCACCGGATGCTGCTCGAGGGGGAGGAGTTGCACTTCTGGTGCGTAACGGGATAAAGTACTCCAAGCTCGAAACTTCGACCCGGGCAATCGAGTCCGTTGGGGTCACGATCAATGTGGATCCCGCACCAGTGAACATCGTTGCTGTTTACTACCCTGGCTCGACCCGCAGGGCAACGCTTTGTCAGTTCCGACGCGAAATACGGCAGCTCAGCAGCATCGATGGGTCAGTCTTCCTGGTGGGTGACCTGAACGCGCGACATAGGATGTGGAACTGTGCCAGGGCCAACAAAGCAGGACAAATCTTGCACCAAGAGTACGAGTCCAAGGACATCTACATACACGCTCCGGATACTCCCACCCGCTGCCCCGCTGGACGAGGGAGGCCTTCCACGTTGGACCTGGTCATCTCAAACAACCTGGTGCAGATGTCGAAGCCGATAACGCACGTCGAACTGTCGTCGGACCATCTGCCGGTCACTTTTACGATCGACGCTGACGTTCCAGTCGCCCCGGCTGGAAGACTCGTCCGATGCTTCGACAGAGCGAACTGGAGTACGTTTGCTGGCTCGATCGAGCGGGAGGTCGACCTTAACGCAAGCTGGATCAACGATTTGGATCGCTCGGAGAAAATCGACGACGCCATCGACAAGTTCACCGCCATCCTGAAAGCTGCTGAGGAATCCGCTGTCCCTTCACGTAGGATCCTACCTCAGAAGAAAGACATTCCCGACGAGCTGAAGCTGCTAATCCGGCTGAGGAACGTACGGCGTAGGCAGTTCATCCGAAGACGTGACCCGCTCATCGGAGCGGTGGTGACCCACCTGAACAACGTCATCAGCACCAAAAGCGCCGAACACCGCTACAAAAACTTCGGCTCCTTACTAAGGACGCTGGACAACGGCAGCAACAAGTTCTGGAAGCTCACCCGCAACCTCCGGAACACGGTCAAGTACAGTCCTCCGCTGAACGTCAACGGAGACCTCGTAGCGAGCCCTTCAGCGAAAGCCGAAGCGCTCGCTAGTGCATTCGCCGCTGCCCACAACAACGAGCAACCAGGTGATCCCGAAACATCGGCTGCTGTGGAGAACGCGCTTGGCCACATCCGATCGACAACTCCTCCCGTGCCTCCGGCCGCCCTTGTCAAGCCGAAAGAGGTCAAGGCGATCATCCGCACGCTCAAAAACCGGAAGTCTCCTGGGCAAGACGGAATCCGGAATACGTGCCTCAAGCAGCTGCCAAGAAAAGGGTTGGTCGTCCTGACCAAAATCTTCAACGCTTGCCTGGCCTTGGGCTACTTTCCGGCCGGCTGGAAACACGCGAACGTGATCGCCATCCCAAAGGCGAACAAGGATATAACCAATCCAGGTAACTACCGCCCGATCAGCCTTTTGAGCAGCCTGAGCAAACTCCTGGAACGGGTGATCCTCGTCCGGATAAACCGTCACCTGGAGACGGAGCAACTCATTCCACACGAGCAGTTCGGCTTCAAGCCGGGGCACTCAACGGTGCACCAACTCGCCCGTATCTCGGAGATGGTGAAGCCGGCATGATCCTTCTCGACGTCGAAAAGGCCTACGACTCCGTGTGGCAGGACGCCGTGGTCTACAAGCTCTTCCGCTCGAACCTCCAGCCGTTCCTGGTCAAGATCGTCGAGTCGTTCCTGACAAATCGATCGTTTACGGTGACGGTGAATGGCGAGCGTTCTTCCGTCCACAACATCCCCTTCGGCGTGCCCCAAGGATCAGTGCTGAGCCCGACTCTCTACAACATCCTCACCTCTGACGTGCCGATGATCGATGGAGTATCGTACGCATTCTTTGCGGATGACACTGCATACTTGGCATCGGACAAGGACCCGAAGATCGTCGTCACCCATCCAACAAGCGGCACAGAACAACCTCGAGGAGTTTCAGCGGAAGTGGCGCATCAAGCTGAACGCTGGGAAAACCCAGTCCATCTTCTTCACCAGGAGGCGTGCTGCTCGGCACCTTCCCCGCAGATCGATCAGCGTCAACGGCCAGCCTGCAACGTGGGACGACGAAGTCACGTACCTGGGAGTGGTGCATGACAAGAAGCTAAAGTACGACAAGCACGTGAACTACATCATCGGGAAGGTGGATCGGTCCACCAAAGCGCTCTACTCCCTGCTGAATCGGCGGTCGAAGCTGAGCATCAAGAACAAGTCGCTGGTGGTCAAGTGCATCATCCGTCCAATGCTGACCTACGCTGCTGCGGTCTGGGGCAACTGCGCCAAATCGCACCGTAAGCGACTCCAGGTGAAGCAGAATAAGCTGCTCAAGATGGTGCACAACCTGGACCCGTGGTACCCGACCGACGATCTACACAAGCTGGCCGGCGTCGACACCGTCGACGCAAGCATCGAAAGGGCAACGAGAACCTTCAGGACTTCGTGTGGGATGTCAACGAATCCGCTCATCGAAGCACTCCTCCGCCAACAACTGTGATATTAGTTTTTAAGCCAAACATAGATCTAGGGTTTTTTTCTCAAAAATTATTTTCCCTAAAAGAACACCCAGTTAGCAAAATCTAAACGTAGAAATATGTATCCTCCCTGCAAAGGCTTATGAATTGATCTCAGTTGAAAGGTTCTCCAAATCTCTGAATTGCAAATGTAACATCCTGGAGCAGAACAGTTAAATTCTAATAAAAACACTATTGAAATTGAAAAAAAAAAGAGATACAAAGATTTCTTTTTTTTTTTTCAAAAAGAAACGCAGTACGAAAACAAATTAACATAAAAAGTTTAGTAGAACTGACAGCAATGAAAAGCGGAAATCAAACCGGTTACTGCGATGGATTGAAAAAATGCTTGCGCTCTTATCTTAAAGACCGCTTCAAGATAATCACCAAAACTGATTATTTCTTAGGACGCGCAATATTTATATCCGTATCCAAAAAAAACTCCAGATCTGTAACCACCATCTTCTCATCGAGATTCCCCTCGTTCGTGAACGAGAGTTCACCCGAAGTTCATCTGTCATCTGCAGCGAAACGTCAAAATGCATTTTTTTTCACTTGCGCACCCACCGCACCACTACAGTCAAACGGCTTGACAGACTTCGTGATGAAAGTTCCAACCTGGCATCCGTGTTTTCAGGAGGTGGCGTGAAAAAGTGCAAAACTCTCGAAATCCGGCCAATTTTCGTCACCCAAAGCGCGTAATTACGTCCGGTTCGTGCGTGCGTGTGTCCGTGTGGTCCGTCCGGGAACCGGTCGTGTGTTTCGTTGCGTGTTTTTCCAGTGAGTAGTCCGACCAGCTTTTTCCTTTGCGATTGCCTCCGAGGTGGAGAAAAATCCATTTTTTCGGGCTTTCTCCTTCCTTCGATTCCGCTCGCTTTTTATTTTCGCTGATCATCGTCGCAAATTAGCATACTGCGGCGGGTGGTAGGGTGACGAAGGGTGGCCACTTCCAGAACAACCCTTCCGGAGTTTGGTAAAGTGTGGTGCAATTTTGGAAGGAGGCGGAGGGAAGTTGCGAAAAGTGGTTTCGAAAGTAGCCACGAAACGATTTTCCTCTTCGCCCAAGCCGTTGTTGGGCGTTCAAAGTGGAAGGCGAAGGAGGAGGACAGGTGCGGCAGGTGGACACTAATACAGAGCGGTGGCTCAGGTGGCAAGGCGAGGAAAAATTTATTGACATGCCCACGAAGTTACGAGCCACTTCTTGCGAGGAGTTTCTTGAAGGAAATTGAACGGGGCCAGACTTGGCGGAGAGGAGGAGGAGGAAAATCGAAAGTGTTTTTTTTCTATTTTGGGTGATTTTGCTTCTAGCTTCCAACAAGGTCAATCGATGCAAACTTGAAAGGAGGAATTTTGATTTTGGACGAAATATGTGAAGGATTGTTTTATTTTTTTTTGTGGTGTGTTGTAAGTTGATACAAGAGGAAAATATTTTGGTTATTAGCCGGATTTCCGGCCCATTGCATCGTGGCCGATATGGACCACAATGGTAATGTTGATCGGAGGCAGCAGGTAACAGCGGATTTGTGCGTGTGGCACGTTAATGTTGAAGCAGTTTTCCTATGCTCTTTCCTCTTCTTACCTGTGTAAAAATGTCCATTTGCTCGAATTGTTGGATATAACAGTGCTTGCTAGATAAAGTATTAGCTAGGTTTAGTGATAATTGATAGAAATACTTGTACTGAACTTTATCACTAACATTTAAGATTTCAAATTTTAAATAAAGCAAACGCTAATCAAATTAGTTTAATTTAAATTGTGATTTAAAATCTCACTCAAGCAGTACCTTATGAAAAACTGACTCAAAATTTTGAGAAATTTAAAAACTTGGGTAAAAATCTGTTTACCTAAATGTATCAATTATTCAGTTATCCAATAGAGCAATTCCAGCTCAAATCAGGAATTTTTATGGTACATACTTTTGTACCCGACTCTCTCCGATTTCAATGAAACTTTGTAGACACGTTATCCTAGGCTTATTTAAGCCATTTTTGTGTATATGGACCCAATAGTACACGAAAATAACATCTGAGAAGGGCGTAGGGTATTTAAATATTTTTGTATTTTGCAATTTAAAAATTACTGTATCTTGAAGCCGTTGCATCGTATCAAAAAGTGGTCAAAGACAAACTTTGAAGAAAATTGGACGAGCTTTCTGAAAAAAAATACACTGAAACAAAAATACACGCCACTTCTATGAGATTTTTCAGTTTTTAAGTTTAAAGGTTAAATTTGATGGTGATGTCACTTTTTTTTTGCTTAAATTTTTTTGAGGAAATAGCCTAAAATGTTACAAAAAGACTCACGAAAAATGCAGGATGGTATGTCTCTCCTAAAAAAATACAAAAATCATTTACTACAACTGTTTTTTTGAAAAGTGGTCTAAACGTCAAAATTTTTCAGAATCGATAGTGGGAATCGATTCCCCAGGCAATTTAACATTAAAGTCTCCATATTGACCATTGTCCTAAGTCCAATCCTTGGAAAGAAACAGCGGTTTTAAAAATGAAAATGTTGAAAAAAATAGGTTTTTTGGTGGTTTTTGACATTTTTTTTTATGACAGACTTGGTTATTCAGTCTTGTTATTTTTTTTTACCTGACAGCTCGTCCCATTTCCCATAAGTTTTCCTTTGCCAGTTTTTCAATTTGACCTGTCTTATTATTTACGTAAGCTTATTTACTATCCAGGTTTCTACCACACTGAAAAAAATATTCTATTTACAGTTATGAGCAATGTAATTAAACTTATATCTGTAAGCCCATACATTTAATTGAAATGCTGTCAAAGACAAACTGATGGGATATTGAACGAGCTTTCCGGTAAAAATATTTACGAGACTGAAAAACCAAGTCTGTCATATAGAAATTGCCAAAAACCACCAAAAAACCTATTTTTTCAACATTTTTATTTTTAAAACCGCTGTTTCTTTCCAAGGATTGGACTTAGGGCAATGGTCAATATGGAGAGTTTTATGTAAAATTGTCTGGGGAATCGATTCCCACTATCAATTCTGAAAAATTTCAACGTTTAGACCACTTTTCAAAAAAAAAAAACAGTTGTACATAGTAAATGATTTTTGTATTTTTTTAGGAGAGACATAGCATCCTGCATTTTTCGTGAGTCTTTTTGTAACATTTTAGGCTGTTTCCTCAAAAATTTTGAGCGAAAAAACAATCGTGACATCACCATCAAATTTAACCTTTAAACTTAAAAAATGAAAAATCTCATAGAAGTTGCGTGTATTTTTTCAGAAAGCCCGTCCAATTTCCTGTGAGTGCATAATTGACAAAGGGAGCGCGTGGTCGTAAAAAATATTCGGAGTGAAAAGTGATTTTTTTTTTGCGTGTGCCTTTTGTTTCGCATTTTTGTCGTGTATTGTGTGCTGCGAGGATATTTGAAATTTGCTCGCGTTATCTAAACTGTAGAAACAGTAAAAATATACGGATAAGTCCAGCCCATAGCACTAATGCTCGGTTGGCACGCGTTCGATTAAAAAAACTTTCTAAATCATCACTAGTTTATCTTTCCGCAGCCGGCTGCCTAAGATTTAAAAATTTCAACCGATAAACAAAATGCTCATGGTCACATCACTGCCACTCGTGAATCCTGACCTCATACCCATCTACTAACCCCCTCAAAACTCATGTGATACTTTGTCGGAGAAGCAGTCGATTGGGCGGTCTCTATCACTCAAGTATCGGACTAACATTCCCATCCACTTCCCCGTGACTCTACCACTGGTCGTGGCCGGCGCCGGTATTGATCAGCATGATAGGGGCCTTTGAGAAGTTGCGAAGCGAGGAAAGATAGCACCCACTCATCTTCCACGGCTCGTGGATGTAACTTCTGAAGGTCCTGGTCAATAACGGAGTAGCAACTTGCTAACTATGCTTATGCTTATGCTATGCTAAGCCCGTCCAATTTCCTGTATGTTTTTCTTTGACCATTTTTTGATACGACGCAACGGCTTCGAGATACAGTAATTTTTAAATTACAAAATCATCGATATCCCTGGGCTTTGTCATAATGAGTGTCATAGGTTTGATGCTTGTTTGGCAAAGAGTATGATTTGATTCGATGTGGAATTAAAATCGAAGTGTTCAGTATATTGCTGAAGCTTCCATTTTTACACATGGACACCACTTCATGCTGCGAGAACCCACTTTGGCGTAGTCTCAAGGCTTAATCGATGGCCGGTAAGCTGTCATCGAGACAAGGAGGTTCTCTGATAGTGGAAATATCACATTTGTACAATGAACCGCTACATATGTGATTTTTCCCTATCTTAATGTGGGTGTCAGGTTAGGATACAGGTTTTTAAAAAATCAGTTTTTGAAGAATTTAGGATTTTAACTATAAATATCAACTGTTTATACTTTGCATTTAGTTATTTAGGGACAAAATTAGTAATAGTGAATTTAGTAAATCTATCAGAATCGGTGATTTTCATTCAAGTTGCATAAAAACCATTCTGATTTGTCAAAATTTCCATAGAGTCTCGATCAATCAATAGTGAAATGATATCGGACTAAATTCGTTGATCTGTTGAACTAACGACTGTCGGATTATGATTGTATCGACCATTGTTGCGAATCGAGGATCTATTGGAATTCTGACGATCAAATGGTCGTCTCTTTTTCAATTCACGACTTGTAAAATATCAACTGTTATTTTTTTTTTGTTTTTTTTTAAAAGAAGCCAGACAGGTTTTAAAAGAAAGGTTTTTTTGGTTAATAATTAAAATGTCGGGGATTTAAGATAAGAGTAGCTTTCGGATAGGTTGCTTTAAATCTTGTATTCAATTCAAGTTAGGTAGTTATTCGCAAATGAATATTTGGACTTATATGAATAATTGAACATTTTGGACTTATGAATAACACACAACTGTGCATTTATTCTAGAGTCAGATCCATACAGCGTCAGTGTTTATTTGGTCGAAGTGTACTAATTCATTGGCAGATCTGATTCTAGTTGTAATGTACGACAAGACTACTGACGGACGTGACAGGACGAGGGCCCAGTTTAGAGGTTTCGACATCAACGATGTGCGGCTGGATCACCCTCCCAAAAAAAAAAAAAAAAAAAAAAGACGCAACGGCTTCGAGATACAGTAATTTTTAAATTACAAAATAAAAACATATTTAAATACCTTACGCCCTTCTCAAATGTTATTTTCGAGTACTATTGGCTCCATATACACAAAAATGGCGTATATAGGCCTAGGATAACATGTCTACAAAGTTTCATTGAAATCGGAGAGAGTCGGGTACAAAAGTACCAGAAAAAATCCTGATTTGAGGTAGAATTGCTCAATAACCAACGCCTGATAAATTCTGGAGCAACATTTGAAAAGGGCGCATAAGCATTTTGACAGCTAGAACTATTTTGCAAATTCCGATTCAACAGTTCTGGAGTTTTTTTTTTTTGAAAGGATCCTATAAACCAAATTTTCAATTTTTGCTTTTTGGTTGTTTTTAGAGCCGCCTTGAATCAGGGGTATTCAAAAACACCCAAAAAGCAAAAAATGAAAATTTTGTTTAAAGGACCTTTTCAAAAGAAACTCCAGAGTTTACTATTTAATAAACCCTGCAGCGTTAGAAGGTAGCTCGGAAGGCCAGCTTTTGTTTGGAGTTTTGTGAAAAAGTTACATGATGTCTTTGAATTTTCAAAATAGTTTCAGCTGTCAAAATGATTTTCCGCCCTTTTCTCGTGTTGCTCCATAATTGCTCTCCAAAAAATTTCATTTCCATTATGCTGATGATTATTTTTGCTATTTAGTAATACGATTAAATAAGATTAGAGATTTAATATTTTTTTCCTATACAGAATTTTCCACATATTTTCTATGATATCTAATTTTACTCTGAGAACTTTTATATAGCATTTGCCTGCCCAAAATTTTTGGTTTTAGAGCTCTTAGAATTACCGGTAGTAATTCAGAACTTTTATTCTTTTAATCCCAAATTCATTTATTTTTATTTCATTTTACTCATTTTTTTTATTTTGCTAAAAAAACATATTTCCAAAACTTGTAAGCTGAGTAAGGAGATCGGAAGGAACGTGGTCAAGAAATGTCGTGACCACAAACAATAACAAATTAAAAAAATTAAAGAATCAAAAAAAAGTAGGAACTTCTAAAAAAAATAAAATAAAAACCCAAAAACCATTAAAATTTAAATTGTTGAAACAAAAAAAGAAATCAATATTTCCTAAATTTACAAATCTTTTTAATCTTAAATTCTTAAAATCCTTAATTTTTCAATTTCTAAATTTAAAAAATTCTTAAATCTTTTATTTCCTGCATTTAAAAAAATCAATTCTTGAATTCTTAAATTTTTGTATTCTATACTTCTCAAATTATTGAATCACATCATCTGATAATCAGATATTCTTGACTAATATTTTAGGTTAGAAACAAATTTTGTGATTCTCATATTTAAATTGTTTTTACCGATTTTAATTTTTTTAATTTATATTTTTTTTTCTATCCTTAGGCTGGTTTAATTTTCAGTCGCATTCAAATAAGAATATTCAAATTGTTTGATTTTTTCATCAAAACATATTTTTCGTTTCTGTTCCTTTTCAGCTGCGATAAGAAAAATCTTTCTCTGACCCATACAAAAAAGATTTGTTTTTCCATACAAAAAATATTTGTTTTTATGTATGGACAATTGTCCACAAAGAGGGAGGGAGGGGGGGGATGTTTGAGATTTCCAAAAAAGTGTCCAAAAGTGCATCGAACCCAGAGCCATTCGCAAGCGAACACCGTAACCAGTCAGCCACGGCCGCTCCCTTCAAACAAATGTATGGGAAAAAGCAAAAAATTCAAAATTTCATAAAATGTGGCGTTAAATGTGTCGGATCATTGTCAAGTCAAATTTTATGACAAACAACTTTGTCGAAGACCGCAAAACGATCCGAGTTAACCTTGTCGACCTGACGAGATTTTTTTTTTCATCAACTTCAACGATGAAAAGCGACCCTTTACCAATTTCGCTCATATTTGGAGGGTATTTTTTCCTACGGAATCGAATCAGGGGGTATCTCTGAAGTCGATTTTTTATTGTCACCCTACTTATTCTGACATAAAAAAATACATTCTTCTCAAGCAGGAATTAGACTATGATAAACAAAAAACTCGCTTTTTGACAGTTTGACAGTTTTTACTTCTTTGTTTTTTTTTTGCAGATACTTTTAGCCTGCATACATTTTAAGTTATTTGCGAATTTTCCGCAAACAAATTTGCGAGTTTGAAAAACTTTCAAATACGGAAAAGTAAGAGTTTGTTTGTTTGCCAAAGTCTAATACCTGCTTAATCATTTTAAGAAAAACGACAGTTCTGGATTTTTTTATTAGGCCCTATAAACTAATGTTGGTGTTTGCTAATAATTGTGTATAATACGACATCAAAATGTACAGTCCGCCACACACTCTCTATCAGCACTCGAAATCTACTATTTCTGGTCAAACTTAATTTTGGTGGGACTGTTGAAACCATTCAAACGGGCAAGAATCTAAATTTTCCTTTTGGCAGTAAAACATTCTGTTTCATCATTGTATTCATATTCAAATTCAACAGATTTTATTTTTTTTTTCTGCTGAACAGTAAACTGACATTTAGGAAAGGGATTCAACCCAACTTCTGTTGAAAATATTGTAGGGATCCACTCGATTCTAACACGTACAAGGCAATTCAGTTAGTTTTCGTTCTGCATTCTTTCGCCATGGCCAAAATCGATTTGGCTCGCCATTTGCGTCTGCCCTGTCAACTATCATCTTCATCCTCGGCGCGGTCTCCTCCTGCATGTTCCTCCTCCACCCACACACGTGAAGTGGACCGATTGTGAAAGTATTTCTTCGCTGTAGCTCGCTACTTTCGTTGGTTCGTCGTATCTCCCATTGATTGGTACGCGATTACGGGGATGTATGGCTTTGTTTTTCTTTCTTTCTTTCTTTCTCTTTCTCTATTTCGCTTTTCGCCGAGTATTAATTGAGATATTACATATGCTACCGTCGTTGGTGCGTTTTTGACCGGTCGCAAGGTAATACACGATTCGGTTACGTGTGCGCGCGCCAAGAGGTGTTATTTTAGTCAGGCAACTTCAAACTACAACTTTGGTCGCTAGTATGATAGGGGAGTGATAACGGAGTAGATATTAGAGCTACAACTGAAGCTAAATTTATGTTATCGAATCATGATCTAGTTTGATTGACTTGTTCAAGAACTTCCTTTTTTCCTGTCCGAATCAGTACGCTACCTCCTTTTTCAGATCTTATGCTATTTCATGTAGTTTCAAATTTCGTTTGTTCCTTCAAATATCTTATAACTTTTGCTATCTTTACAGGTATCCTTTAATCATCCTCTGAGTGCCAGCAGCTACTTCACGCAGCCCTCAGAACTTCATCAACCCAGCGGCGGCTTGCAGAGCCAAAATGGAAGAAGTGTAGCCGACACTCAGCAAATCAACAGCAGAAAAGCAGCATCACCAGCAAAAGTCCAGCAACTCTCGTCGTCATCTCGTCGTCGATCATCTACCAGCAACAAAATGACCGAACCAATTGGTTCTGCGTCAGCAGCATTTACCAACAACAACAATACCGATGGCTGGGGTGACGACTGGGGCGATTGGGGAGACTCCGGCGCTCCCCAAGGTCCTCAATCGATGGCACCGCAGCAGCAGCAGCCGATGATGCAGCCTGTGGGAACAAATCATTTCTTCCAACCTCAACCCCAACAGCAGCAGCAGCAGTATCCACCTCAGCAAACGCATTTGGACCAGAGCAACCGGAACTTTATACCGGCCCAACCGGCTTACCATCATCCGAACTACGCAAACCAGCAACCTCCGCCGGTGCAGCAGCAGAACTACCAGCCAACCTACCATCATCAGCCGCAGCAACCGTATCCGGGTCAGCAGATTCCGGCGCAGCAGTTTGCACCAGGCCCGAACAACTACTTTGCTCAGCAACCGCAACGACCTCCGTCCCATCCACCGGCTTCAACGACGCCCCACCAGCAGCAGCCGTTCAATCAGACGATCACCGATAGCTTCGACACAAGCGGTGGGGAAAACTGGAACTGGTCCATCGGAGATCAGCAACCGGCGGTAGTCGCTGTGGCCGCAGCTCCCAGCCCCAAACCCGCGGAGGTTCATCAACCGACCTACCAAGACCCCAATTACTCGAACTACTCTGCGCCGATCGTGCCGCCTCCAAACAATTTCAGTTTACCTGGTGCCGGAAACAATACTCAACCGATACTGCCGCCGCCGACGGCGCCGCAGCAACTTGCCCCAAAGGTGCAGGTTGCACAGTTGACGCGACTCAAGAACGAAACCCTGTCGCCGCAGTGGTCCATCGAGAGCCAGGTGTCGCAGACGTCCAGCGATCGTTCGATCGAGAGTGGTGAAATCGGCGAGAGTCGTAGCTCGAACACGGTTCCGTCGGACGACGGGTCTTCCGGCAGGCATGGCGTGGAAAACTACGAGAACATTGGGGCGTACCAGCATGGGATTACGAGCGGCGACGTTCCTGACAAGTTGGACGAGGCGTTGAACTCGTTGAACATCAAGCAGGAACCTCCGCAGGAGGTAGCTCCCGTAGAGGAACGACGCCAGGAGGGTGGTGGCGGCGGCTACCGGGAGTCATCGTTCCCGCCACCTCCGCCGTCGATTGCCGGAGCCAATCAACAGGCCGATGGTGGTGCAGCAGTGCCGTTGCCACCAAAGTCCGCGTCGAAAACTCCACCGTTGCCTCCGATGCCAACCGAGGTCGCAGCAGGTGGTCCACCTCCGCCGATGCAGGCAGGACCACCGCCAAAAGGACCCGCCGGAAATCCGTTCAAACGAACCGGTCAGCGGGCCCACATCGCAACGCCTGGTCTGGCTCCGGCTCCGTCTACGAGTCCTGCCTTCTTCTACCAACCTCCGGCACCGGTTGTCCAGCAGGAAATCACCAATTTGGAGAACCTCGTTCCGGAAAATCAAGAAATTCCCGATTCTCGCACCGAGAACGTTGAAAACCTGGAAGTCGCTCCAAGTCATGATCGCAACCAGTACCTTCAAACTGGTCATCTGTCCGAGGAAGGTTACACCGTTTCGCAACCAATCGCCAACGATCCCCAGCAAGCCGACGACAGTCTTCCCCCGCCAGGCCTTTCCCGTTACGTCCCCGGTCAGCAGCAGTCGGAACCTCACCAACAACAAACCGGTCACAACTACCCCGAACCTCCACCCGGCCTAGACCGCATGATCCCGGGCACGGACCTCGAGAACGCCACCGACCTCAACATGGAACGCCAAGTTGACGGAGAAGTATCCGATTCGGCCGCCTCCAACGCCGTGCGACCTTCGAATCACCGCGAACAGGCGATCAGCGATCGTAACCTGTACCTGGTCCCGGGTGAGAGCGACACCCATCATCACAACCAGCAGCGCGTGATCCCCGGAGTCGAAGACGATCGCTACGCTGCGCCACAGGCGCAACCTACCGTAGACATCCCGATCAACGAGCAAACGCGCGAACTCGTCATGGACGGGGAAAACCCGCACGATCCTCCGGCGCAGCAGCCACAACAGCCGATCCACGTGGAAATAAGCCGCGAAGAACCGATCGAGGGTGGCAATACGCTCGATGACGAGCCGGCTGTCAACTCAACGGCAGCTGCAGCGGGAGACTCCGCGCTAACGGTTGAACCGCCGCGCAAGGATCCGTCCAATACGTCAACGGCGGACGAAAGCGACAAAGATCGGTCGATGTTCTACTCAAAGGGCAAGCAGTCCTCTTCGAGGCGGGACGAGGATCCGCTGAGGCGTTCGACGAAGAGCAAGAGTTCGCGCGATCGCTACGATACGGAAGATTCGGACTACAGCGATCGCGAGCGGAGACGGAGAGAGCGCGAGGGAAGTGATGGTCATCGGGATCGGAAGCGTGGTGGCGAGAAGGAAAAGGAACGTCGCAAGGAGGGAGGAGGACGTGGGGAGCGAGATCGGGACCGTGACCGTGGTTATGATCACCGGGATAGAGATCGTAACAGGTGAGTTTTGATTTTTAACATAACCTTAAGATATGTGTCAAGCAGATTAAAAAATCCAGAACTTTACTTATTGGTGTTCTAAACGATCAACAACGTACCGTTCAATCTCCAGGTCAAATTTAAAACCCTGTAGAGCTTCTCAAGATCCCTAAACAAAGTTTTAACTCTGTGTCCTGTTGAGATCTACCTAATTTGAAATGTGACTTGTACGTCGTACAGTTCACTGTTGATCATTCAGATTGGCAATAGCCTGTTTTGAGGTTCTGATGCGCTTTGAGGATCGTGAAAGTTGATCAAGTACACTGTTGGTCTTTAAAAACTCCAACAATCTGAATTCGGCCCCACATTAGATTGCTTAATTGGCAAGTTACTAACACTGATCTCCTTTCCAGGTACGATCGCGAACGTGGTGATCGCGACCGGTACGGCCGCAAGTACGACCGGGACGCGCGCTACGAAACCGACGGCTCCAAGTACGAGACGGAGCGATCGACGCGCTACGACAAGGACGGAGACGGCAGCAAGCGGTACATTTCCCGCGAGGAGTACTACCGCAAGCGGGAGGAACGCGGTGGTGAAGATCACCGCCGTTACAGGAAGGAGAAGGATCGCGAGCGAGGTGGCGAACGCTACCGGGAAGAGGGACGAAAGGGTAAGGTTTTGAAGATCCAAATGTATGACGACAAAGTAACTGACTCAATCTCATTCCAGATGATCGCTACCGCGACGGAGACAAAAGGCGCGATCGCCACGATCGACGCTACGAGTACGAGGACTACCGCACCGGAAGTCGCAACGGAACGGAGCGTGACCGTGCGCGCGGAAGTCGCGAGCCGGATGATCGCAAGGATCCGCGTGATCCTCGCTCCAGCAAATACGCTCCGTCGAGCTCGTCAGCGTACGGTGCGCAGCAGTACGGCGGAGCGGCCACCGCAGCCGGTTATTACGACCCGTACAGTTACTACACCCAGCACCAGGCGTACTACGAGCAGCTGCGCCGTACGAACCCGCAGGCGTACGCCGAGTGGTACCGCACGTACTACAGCCAGATTCAACAGCAACAGCAGCAGCACCAGCAGGCGCAAGTGGGTCACATCCCGCGGGACATGATGGCTGGGGACGACCGGGAGTCGGTCCACTCGGGACGCAGCTCGGCCAACGATAAGGAACGGTATGTAGAATTGCCAGCAAGACCTCCGGTTTACTGAGGGGTTGGCGTTTGTGCGTGCGTGTTGGGTAGCGTTATTGTTTTTCTTGTTGTTGTGTGAGCGTGAGAGTGCGTGTGTGTGTGTGTTAACACTTGTTTGTTGCTCTGTGCAATTATCATTTCGTGGCAGACACGACTCACGTGCAAATTATCTTCTCTGTGAGTGATTTTTCTGTCTGGTAATTGAATGTTTTGCCGAACTGAGACCAAATTTTCCCTTTTTTGTTTTTGCCTTTTTTGTGGATGCACCAAAAAAAACATACACTGCCTAATAGTTGAAGAAGACTGTTGGTAATCTTCCCTCATGAACAACTAATAAACACACTACTCATGCCATCATTTGAATTGCAAACAATCAAAATAGAAAATCATCTATCTCTCAAACGCTTCTCTGTCGTGATCATAATTGCGACACGACGCCTCTTCTTTACTATCGCTTCGCCCATTTTCACCGGAAATGTTCATGTTTGAATTAAATGTGTTTTGTCAGGCACAATATCACATGTGGAAGCAGCTATCCATACAAAAATAGTTTGTAAATATTCGAAAATCTGTATATTGGAAAGCATTTTTTTCTGATCGATTTCGTGTCTTCCGCAAAATTGTAATTAAGGAGGATGAATATCTGGAAAATAGTAACTCACGTTAAATAATCACTTGTTTCAGAAATACATACTTTGGTTCATAGGTGTGGCATTTAAAAAAAACGTTACTTAATCCACCCTAGGGTGGTTGGTGCCTTCCTCAGATTTAAAGGGTGCTATCCAAAATAGAGGGCGATGTTTTTCAGTGTTTAATTATGGGGTTACATACATGTAAATCGGCAAACATGTCAAGGGTTGCTATTGGCACACACGCAAAGTTTTTTAAAATTTGTTTTCAGGACTTTAACATAAACATTTTTAACTATTATCAACATAAATTTGAAGACATTTGGTTGCATCATTGCCGAGATATAGCTATTTGAAGTTAGCAGTTTCAAAAAACGGGTGCCACGATATCTCAACACTGCTTCGACCAAATCGGCTCAAAATTTTTTTGAAGACTAATCAAACCGATCCCGTGTGCATGACGAAGGCCGATTTTCGAAAAGTTTATTTTAAAAAAAGATAAAAATATGTTTGTGTTTTTCATATTAAAAATCATCCGTTTTTGATGTTTGTATTTTTTCAAAAAGCAACATTTGTAAATCGGGCTTCGTCATGCACACGGGATATGTCTTAAGAGTCTTCACCCCAAATTTCAGCCAATTTGGTCCATCCAATCTCGAGATATCGTGGCACCCGTAAATCAACTCGGCGTTCCGAGAAAAACGTTCACAAAGTTTGACAGTCCGCTTTGCGCATGGCAGAACTATAAACTTAAATCGTCTTCTACTCACTTAAAACATTACATATCTTCATGAAACTTTCAGGAGTGATTGGAATTCATCTTTTTAAAGAATTTAATAAATATTCGGAAATATGAAAAATTTAGATTTTCTACAAGTATGTAACCCCTTAATTTGACTATTATTCATACCACTAGATTGGGTAGTCAGATCTTCATATTGCAGGGCACCGATGTGCTCAGAACTTATGATAGGGTAGTCAGATCTCCAATCCAATTCGTGCTCGTTGAAAAGGTTTTTGAGCAATTCCAGCCCAAAACAAGAATTTTTTAGGTACTTTTTTTTCTCGACCCTCTCCGATTTCAATGAAACTTTGTAGACATGTTATCCTACGCTTATATAAGCCATTTTTGTGTATATGGAGCCAGTTACACTCGATAATGACATTTGAGTAGGGCGTAAGTGTTTTAAATATTTGTGTATTTCGTTATTTTAATATTGTTGTATCTTGAAGCCGTTGCATCGTATCAAAAAATGGCCAAAGACAAACTTGTAGGAAATTTGACGCCACTTTCAAGAGATTTTTTTAATTTTTAAGTTTAAAAGTCAAACTTGAAGGTGAGCCCACGTTTTTTTTTCTCGTTCAATTTTTTTTGTCAAAATAGCCTAAGATGTTACAAAAATACCCACGAAAAATGCAGGATGGAGCAACTCACCCAAAAAAAAAAAATAAAAATATCATTTACTGGAACTGTTTGTTTCAAAAGTGCTCTAAACATCAAAATTTTCAAAAACCGAACACGAGAGTCGATTCTTCAGACAATTTTACATAAAGGTCTCCATATTGACCATTGTCCTTAGTCCAATCCTTATGAAGTTACAGCGGTTTTTTGTTTGTTTTGTTTTTGCTTTTGTTTTTTTTTTTTTTTTTTGAAAAAATAGGTTTTTTTAAGGTTTTTGGCAATATCTATATGACAGACTTGATTTTTCAGTCTCGAAATTACCGGAAAGCTCTTCCAATTTCCCATAAGATTGTCTTTGACCACATATCAATTGAATGTATGGGCTTTGACGAAACCCCCCTGATTCTGAGTCGAAAGGTATACATGAAGGTGGGTCTAGGAGGTCTAATTGAGAAGTTCATTTTTCGAGTGATTTGATAGCCTTTCCTCAGTAAGGAGAGGAAGGCAAAAATGAACTATTGAAAAAAATCATAATTTTTTAAAAATATTGGAAAGGGACCATCCATAAACCACGTGGACACTTGGGGGGGGGGGGGTCTGGCGATTGTTCATGCTCCCTACAAAAAAGATTTTTGTTGTATGGACAATTGTCCACGATTGGTGGGGAGGAGGGGGGGAGAAGGGGTTTTGGATTATGGCCGCTGCAAAAATTTTTCAAGGTTTATTTTTTCATCAAATTCTTAGAAATTTGGGAAACAAATTATCGCAAAACAGCTGCATTTTATCGGATGGGGAAGTAAAACGTCGGTCCATTTGCGTAAAAGAGGTTTTGGGTGACTCACCACACCATAATCTTCGGACGCCTAGAAATGAGCAGAAACTTGCAACAGAGCCCACAAAAGACCCGGGGGTCGTTAAAGTGGATTGCTTTGCTTTTTTAGCTGGACAGGTCCAGGGATGCCAGGTCAGAATTTGAAAAGTCTGGACTACTGCGTAAAAAAGTAATGCAAGTGCAAAATTTAAAATTTATTTGATAAAAACTTGCATATTTTTGAACTGAATCTTGAACTGCCCCCGTTATCGTTAAATAATACAAATAGATTAAAATATTCCAAAAATCAAAATGCTTCAATAAAAAAACAAAAATTTAAGAAATAAAAAATTTAAGCGCTCAAAAATTTGAGAATTGAAAAAAACTGCACAAAACGAAAGAAAATTAAAAACAAAAATTCTTATCTCTAATGTTTTAAAATTCCGGAATTAAATTTTACAATTTAAAAATCCTTTAATTCTTTAATTCTTAATATCTTAAATTGTTAAATTATTAAGTGCTCAAATAATTTAATTTTGATTTTTTTATTGTTAAATTCTAACATGCCGCCAGAAAATCAAACATCAAAAACATGTTCCTTGATCTTTTATTTTTGTTATTTTTTAAAAATGTTTGAAGTTTGAATATTTGAGTCCTTGAATTTTTAATTTGAGTATATTTTGAATAATGATCTGTGGAAACTGTGGAATTTTCAAATTTTAGCACTTTTTTAAATTTTGGATTCTTTGAATTTATAAATTTCAGATTTTTTGAGTTTTCTAAGTTATTTTTTATTATTTTTTTTGTTTGTTTGTATTTTTTAATTTGAAAATTCATAAATTTTGAAAATGGATTAGTTTCGGATAGAACAGACAAAGAACAATAAAAATAGTGCATCTTTTTCCTAATTTCAAGCTTTTAAGTGTTCCAAAAACTGCTGTCCCTATACAGACTGCAATTCCGATTCCCTCTAGATGACATTAACTAAAAAAAAAATAACTTGAAGACTAATTTTATTCGCGCACTAAAAAATGTCAAGAATTCATTGGTTTTTAAATTCCAAACATAAAAAACAAGAATTTAAATAATGATTTTTTGAAATTAAAAGATCTTTTATTCAAAAATTAAAGAACCTTGAAATCTGAATTATGAAATTTAATAATTCTTGCAGTTTAAAATTTCTAGATTTTAGATTTGCTTATTTTTTTTTATTCTAAAATTTGTATATCTATTTGGAACAAAATTGATGATCAATTTGGTGTTCTTCGATGTCTGCCTGTGTGGATCAATCGGACCGCGCATTGGACTCACAATCCAGAGGTCGCCAATTCGAATCCCAAGGCGGACGCAAAAAAAAAAATCTAAGTGTATATATAGGTTTTCGGTGCCCTATCCCCGTGCCATACCTTCACACTTAGGAGACCCGGGAGGCGGAGTCTTGCCGCAAAAAGAACGATACACGCCTGTGGATCCGTTGACGAAACCGCAAGGTTTAAGAGGGCCACATTATAAGGTGCAGGGTTGTTACGGATGGCGCGTATCGCGCGGATCTGGCGCGGATTTGCTGGCTAATTTTGTTCAGGCGCGGATTTCGCGCGGATAGCAATTTTCATAAATAAAATAATTGAGAACGATAGAATTTCTTTCAAGTTACAAAGGAAAATATTATAAGCAATAAAATAAATTTAATCTTTTTCTTTGCGTGCAAAAATATCAATTTCTAAGAAGAAAATTTTCTTCTGAAAATTATTCATTGTTTTTTTTTTCTTAATACGAATCTTCAAAATAATCTTCAAGGAGCGTTTATTTTTAAAAATGTATTGAGATTTCTTATATAAATTTTACATAACATATTTTTTGTTAACATTTGCTGACCTGGTTTAAATATTTTTCTATAATTATTCACATGATACATTTAATTTTTATCTTCTGACTCATATTTTAAACTTTTTCCAAAGATTTAAACATAAGGATGTACATAAATGATTCTTAGGGTATGTTCCGGATTGGATTTAACCCTTAGATTTTTGTTAAAGAACGGTACAGGGTTCCAAAGTTTCCAAGGCATTTTCTAATATAGCAAACAATAAATATTGAGCGAGCATATTAATTACAATTTCAAAATTACAAAATTCGAAAAATTACAGAATTTTAAAAAGCTTTAGATCTTTTTAGATTTTTAAGTTTTTTCAATCTTAAATTGAAATTTTGAAATTTGTGGTTTATTAAAAATTGAAAGATTCTATTGCCACTCTGATTTAGGTAGAATTGGTTCTACTCCCAATTATCAAAACATGACGAAATCCACTTAGCAATCTGCTAAAATCTCCGTCTAAAATTGAAAATTTCAGAATTTACATATTCAATTGAACAAAAAAATAAATAGAATTCATAAATTTAAATTGCCAAAACTTGCAGACTCAAAAACGCAAAAAGAAATATGAATTCTCACATTGAAAAACTACAAAAAAAATTAGCATGGATTTTTCTTAAATTATTAAATTATTAAATTATTAAATTATTAAATTATTAAATTATTAAATTATTAAATTATTAAATTATTAAATTATTAAATTATTAAATTATTAAATTATTAAATTATTAAATTATTAAATTATTAAATTATTAAATTATTAAATTATTAAATTATTAAATTATTAAATTATTAAATTATTAAATTATTAAATTATTAAATTATTAAATTATTAAATTATTAAATTATGAAATTATTAAATTATTAAATTATTAAATTATTAAATTATTAAATTATTAAATTATTAAATTAATCAATTAATCAATTAATCAATTAATAAATTATTAAATTATTAAATTATTAAATTTTTTAATTATTAGATTATTAATTTTTTGAATTATTGTTTTTTTGCCATTTTCTTAGTTCGAATCATTTTCGGAGTCATATTTTAGTTTAGAGAAATTTAGAGAAGAAAATAAAATAAATTTCGTGTTTCGATTTTCCAGAGTAAAATTTTGGTGAGAATAGATTTTATGGTTATTTAATTTAGGGTTTAAAATTTTTAAAATTTTTGAATTTAAATTTTTTTCCTGAATTTGTTTTTAAAGCAACGATATTTAAAGTGTTACAAAAAATGCTAATATTGTTTCAGAAATGGCAGAAAAGGTTCCACTTGGTGCAGGTGGGATATGAATCCACAACAGATCAACGGATCAGTAATGCTTTCTGTATTATTCTTTTTTCGCGATTTTTTTTATGGCGCGGATTTCGCGCGGATTGGGTTTTGGGGTCGGCGCGGATCTGGCGCGGATTTTTTTTCGACTTTTCCGTAACAACCCTGAAGGTGTTACGTCGATTCCGTTTTGGTGTTCTTCGGAAAAGTTGTAAGTAACTATAGGTTTTTTTTTTGTCCGCCTTGTGGGCAGATATTGGGATTAGTTCACCTCGACCGTCCTAGCGACTATCTTTTGTGATTCCCTGTTATACTCTTAAGGCTGCAATTTTTGCTCGAATCTTATTGAGAAGAATCAAGCTATCTGTTTACAGTCTTTTTTCCAATGCACATATACACTGGTAGAGTGCGCCTGAACGCAGTGCGTTGAAGCGTGGTTGTGCGAAAGGAAGAATTCTCCTCTCGTGTTTTTTGGGTCCGAACACTCATCGTATCTGTTAGCGCATCTTCGGCTAGTTGGCCAGTCAACTATCTTCCGAAGTGCACAGATCAGCCGAAGCTAAGTAGTTGTAGTTGACCTAGCGAAGGAGAAATGAGCAACTTTTGAAGAATTGTTGTGGCTCGCAGGCTGTTGATGTCCAACTTCAAATGATGAGGACGGACGGGGACTGGAGCGGTCCCTGTTGGCTATTTTTAGATCTCTCCCCTTTGTCATCAGTTTTTTCGGCTCTCTCGTATTGACCCGACTGTCGTCAGTTGGCATTGGAGCTCTTCGCCGAGTAGTCCATTTTTGACTAACTCGAGGTTTCTCCAAAGCGCAGACAGCAGGGAAAGAAAAACCTGTACTGATTTTGCGGGATGACCAAAGCTCCAAAGCTGCCACCCGAGGATTGAACCTCTGACCTTCCGCTTGTTAGGCGGATCCCGTAACCACTCGACCACGGGAGGTTGGCAAAAACTATAGGTTAGGACTATTCGAGATAAAAATAGATACACTGTAAAAGATATATCCTTGTTTATTTTACATTTTTTGAGTGCTCAACAGTGTTCCTGTTATAACTTTTAGAACTACATTCTATTGAAAGTATAATATTGAATTGTTTGTTATGTAAACTAGGTGACGGTATTATTGTCGTGGAAATCTACATGGAAATAGTGTGCAACTAATATTCTGGTTGTGGATTAAAAAAAGGTTATTGAGAAACAAAAAATCACCATAATTGTGAAAACTAAGCCGTGATAAATGTTGAATCCAATATTTCGAGTGACCACTTGACGCGTGACCCCTTCCACCACCTACCCACCAACACTACCGAACGCGTCTGCGCCGCCGCCCTCTGTCCCGTGTCTCACCCGTGTGGCCCGTTCCGTCCCGTTATCTCTATCTCTTTCTGTAGGTTTAATCGCACGACACCGTTCCTCCATCATCAACCCGCGCTCGTCGCCGGCATGTACAATCCGGCCGACGACTACCACCGTCATTTCAATAACCAATCGCAACCATCCGCCATGCTCGACCAGAGCTTCCTCAGCGATGTCTCTGGCCAGCCGACGTCACTGCCAATGTACCATCACCAGCAGCAGCAGCAACAGCAGCGGATGGCCGGCGGAACATTCCCGCAGCATCAACAGCGGGCCACGCCCCTTCTCCTGGACAGGTCGTACCACACTGATAGTGGATATTACCAGCCAAGGTGCTTTTTTTCAGATCGATTTTTCTTTTCTTTCCCTTTTGCTTCAGTTAACCATTTCGATACCCTTCTCATGAAATCACCCGCGCTGAGACACAAACCTTCCTGAACCGCTTCTTCCTCTAGACGTACTTATTACTTGCTACGCATCTACCGTTTTAGTTCTGCATGAATCACACACTCACACTAACTTTAGTTAGAGGTTACTCTTTTTCTTTGTAGTTTGTAGTCCCTTGAATACTAACCTACCTGATCAGGATATTCGCAACTATTTCGCTAACCGATACGACTAATGGGATGCTCGAGTTGAGCGTACGGACCTAACTAACTCCTTGATGATTTTCAGGTTGGACGCTACCGATGGATCGCTGCGCCAGGAGCAGATGGAAGTGCTCGAGCCGGAAAGGCTGACCCCTCGCAAGTTCCCCGAGATCCACTCGATCGTGAGCATTTCCAGCGGACTGCTGGTCACCGCCAAGAATCAGCTGACTATCAACGGGACGACCGATCTCGTCAAGATTTTGAGCTTGGGTAAGGTCTTCCACAACTTTTATCGAAAGCAGTAATTTGATAGTTCCCCTCCTTTCAAAGGTACCAACGAGCCCACCCGCAAGCTGTTCCAGTCCTACCCGGGGCCGCTCGTCAAGAACAAGACCCACAAAAAGTCCGTCATTGAGTTCTGCGAGGAGCAGCTGCGGGCGGGACCGCCACCCTGCACCCTGATCGGTGGCCACACGCTGATCAAGTCGCGCGGCAACTCGATCAATAGTCTGCACTCGTTCGGGTCGAGCGCGAACCGGGGCTCGTTCACGCTGCTGTGGAACTACATCATCCTGCTGCTGAGACAGAACGGGGTGAGTTTGATCGTTTGGTCACAAATTGCAAAAAGAAATGTTACATACCCTCACAGTTATCAGTTGAATGTAAATCTAGAAGAGATGATTTTGTTTTTACATGCAATATAGACGATGTCTTCTAATTATTTACGAATCGTATTCATCTCTTTAGATGTACATTTAGCTGGTAAGAATGGTGGTATGAAAGGTGCATGCCCTCTATCATACATACAAAACAGGATTATCTCTTTTGGATTAACTTGCAGCTCGTAAGTACGAAGGTATGCAGCATTCATACACTCGCACTCGCTAGCATGACGTTTATTTAGGGCGACTCTACTGCTAGGCGCAACGACGAACACTAATCCAACTTGCTCTCGACGGTATGCCTAACTCGGCAGGATTTATTCGAGACTGAAAAAAAGTCAAAATTCTGAAACTGTAATGTTATTTGTTATATTCATTAATTCTAAAATTATTTTAAAAAATATTGAATTTATTCCAAATTTATTTTGAAAATCTATAAATTTCTAAATTTTGTTATTAAATTCTTAAATTCTTAAATTCTTAAATTCTTAAATTCTTAAATTCTTAAATTCTTAAATTCTTAAATTCTTAAATTCTTAAATTCTTAAATTCTTAAATTCTTGAATTCTTAAATTCTTAAATTCTTAAATTCTTAAATTCTTAAATTCTAAAATTCTAAAATTCTAAAATTCTAAAATTCTTAAATTCTTACATCCTTAAATTCTTAAATTCTTAAATTCTTAAATTCTTAAATTCTTAAATTCTTAAATTCTTAAATTCTTAAATTCTTAAATTCTTAAATTCTTAAATTCTTAAATTCTTAAATTCTTAAATTCTTAAATTCTTAAATTCTTAAATTCTTAAATTCTTAAATTCTTAAATTCTTAAATTCTTAAATTCTTAAATTCTTAAATTCTTAAATTCTTAAATTCTTAAATTCTTAAATTCTTAAATTCTAAAATTCTAAAATTCTAAAATTCTTAAATTCTTACATCCTTAAATTCTTAAATTCTTACATTCTTAAATTCTTAAATTCTTAAATTCTTAAATTCTTAAATTCTTCAATTCTTTAATTCTTCAATTCCTTAATTCTTAAATTCCTAAATCTTAAACTATTCTTAAATTCTTAAATTCTTAAATTGAGCAACTCTCTACGAAATCAGCTGATTTCGACCATTTTTATTTTTTGTATTTTTTTTATTTGACTTAAACTTTGTGGGGGCCTTCCCTATGACCAAATAAGCTATTTTGCGTCATTGGTTCACCCATACAAGTCTCCATACAATTTTGGCTGCTGTCCATACAAAAATTGTATGTAAATATTCAAACAACTGTAACTTTTGAGTGAATTTTCTGATCAATTTGGTGTCTTCGGCAAAGTTGTAGGTATTGTTGAGGACTTTTGAGAAAAATAGGTACACGGAAAAAAATTGCAGATTTTTTAATCAACTTTTTTTTCACTAAAACTCAATTTCCCAAAAAATGTATTTTTTGATTTTCGAGATTTTTTGATATGTTTTAGGGGACAAAATCCGCAACTTTTGAGCCATAGACAAACATGGTTAAAAAATCTACCGCCGAGTTATGAATTTTTGAAAAAAATGTGATTTTTGGAAATAATCGAAGTTTCATGCAAAAACAAATTTGACATTATTTTTTAATGCAAAATTGAATTTGCAATCGAAAAGTACTCTACAGATTTTTTGATAAAGGGCTCCGTTTTCAAGATATAGCCACCGAAAGTTTGATTTTAGCGAAATATTTGCAGTTTTTCGATTTTTAAAAATAGTGACCATAAGTGACCATTTCTAAAAATATTTTTTTTTGTAAAGTTCAGAAAATTTGCTATAAAATTTTCTAAGAGACATTGAAGATTGGACCTCGGGTTGCTGGGATAGAGCCGCTTTAAGAAAAAGAAACACGAAAATTGAAGTTTTCTAAATCTCACCAAAACAACCCACCATTTTCTAATGACGATATCTCAGCAACTAATTAGGTTTTACACCGTGACGTCATTTGACAGCTCGCGTGCACTGTTTACATAGACTTGTCGTGTTCGAACGAAAAGTGCTGGGTATTTTTTTTTATTCAAAATCGGCCGAAATTACAAAAGTCAAGTGGTAAGTAAATTGTTAGTGAATTTATTGCAAGATTTTAAGTTTTTTTTAATTAAATTCATTGCAGGAAACCGAAGGCGAAGTGGGCGGCAAACTTGTCTACATGCTCGCTGAACCCGAACGAAAACGAAGCCGTGCTGCTGGCGGAGATGGTCAAGCAATTAGGTTTTACAGCGTGACGTCACGAGCGCACACGCACACACATTTTTACAGAGACACACGTGCAAAAAATGTAAACAGTGCAGCCAAGCTGTCAAATTTCTAACCTCAAAACCGAGTCGGCGTAAAACCTAATACCTTGTTCCGACGCTCTGCCTGGAATGACCTACAGGGAACCGATCACCAAGGACATGCAAGTCCCAGAAAACTACCGCACCGTCTTCCGACCGCTTATGCTCCAGCTCCAGCTCCCGAGGACATGGTCAAGTTCAATCTCGAGCGCTGCATCCTCGCCCTCCTCCACCAGAAAAACACCGGCAGACTCTTCATCGTCCTGTTTGAGAAGAAAAAGAAGCTGCTTTCGGAGGTTTTCCGTCGCCGAAGGCCTGCGAAGCGGAACCACTCCAAAAGAAGCTAAAACGCTACCACCGCAACCCGCTTAGGCCTAGGAGGGTCTCCAGATTGTTAACGGATGTATCGGCGCAGAATGGAGTACGCGTATCGTGAGGAACGACATGATCAAGCTGCTGTTTTAAAACAATCCGGAGAAGCCGCCGGAAATTGAAAAGCTGGGCGAGGAAGGAGTTGGAACCGTGCAGATGTGTGTCGGAGTATCGGCGGATCCGTTTGCGGTGCGGAACTATTATCCTCCTCGTGGGCGATTCTTGACGTGGGCCTGACGGAAAAGGACAGTTTGTCCTTGGTTAAAATCAGTACGAATTGGTGGTTCGGTTCAACAAACAACTGGTCTCCGGCACCTGGCAGCGAGGGTGCTTCAATCTACAGCCATTCTTCGCCATACATTACAGGCTGGCGAAAATAATAATATTTCTTCAAAAAAAATTTAGCTTCTTTTGGAGTGGTTTCGCTTCGCAGGCCTTCGGCGACGGAAAACCTCCGAAAGCAGCTTCTTTTTCTTCTCAAACAGGACGATGAAGAGTCTGCCGGTGTTTTTCTGGTGGAGGAGGGCGAGGATGCAGCGCTCGAGATTGAACTTGACCATGTCCTCGGGAGCTGGAGCAGGAGCATAAGCGGTCGGAAGACGGTGCGGTAGTTTTCTGGGACTTGCTTGTCCTTGGTGATCGGTTCCCTGTAGGTCATTCCAGGCAGAGCATCGGAACAAGGCATTGCTTGACCATCTCCGCCAGCAGCACGGCTTCGTTTTCGTTCGGGTTCAGCGAGCATGTAGACAAGTTTGCCGCCCACTTCGCCTTCGGTTTCCTGCAATGAATTTAATAAAAAAAACTTAAAATCTTGCAATAAATTCACTAACAATTTACTTACCATTTGACTTTTGTAATTCCGGCCGATTTTGAATAAATAAAAATACCCAGCACTTTTCGTTCGAACACGATAAGTCTATGTAAACAGTGCACGCGAGCTGTCAAACAGAAATACACGATTGAGGTTAGCCGCGACGGCGTAAAACCTAATGGTCCGATTTTCAATGTTAATAGAGATCTCCACGGTTTCTCTCACGCACACCATCATTCTGTGTTAGTATTTGTATTAGAGGTATTGTTTTGGTTTTGAACGATTGTGATTGGCTGAATTCCAAGCAGCTGATTTTGTTTACACTTTTTTACGCAGACATAGGCAAATCGAGTAGATCAATCGTCTGTAAAAACCAGCTGTTTACCACGTGCTCGTGGTATTAGGTTTTACAGCGTGACGTCACGAGCGCACACGCACGTACATTTTTACAGAGACACAGGTGCAAAAAATGTAAACAGTGCAGCCAAGCTGTCAAATTTCTAACCTCAAAACCGAGTCGGCGTAAAACCTAATAACAAAGGACACAGCTGATTTTGACAGACGAATCATTCTACTCGATTTGCCTATGCATGTGTGTTATCTTGTTACAAACTAACACACTCTCGCGCGTGGATACCTCTATACATGAAACATTCAAATTTCTATCAAAAAATAATGTCAAATTGGTTTTTGCATGAAACTCCGATTTTTTCCAAAAATCACTGTTTTTTTTCAAAAAATCATAACTCGGCGGCAGATTTTTTGACCATGTTTGTCTATGGCTCAAAAGTTGCGGATTTTTGTCCCCTAAAACATATCAAAAAATCTCAAAAATCAAAAAAGATTTGGAAATGGGAAATTGAGTTTTAGTGAAAAAAAAGTTGATTAAAAAATCCTACCTATAAAAACACAACTTACAACTCACTTTCAGACCTTTGTCGGCACGGACATCTCGGAGCTGCTGATGCAGAACAAGGTCGAGTTCCCGTTCGAGTCGGCGCAGGCGAGCGCCCGCTCGACGAACGTTAGCGGTCGCAACTCGTCGCTGTCGGCCACGGTCGAGCGTCGCGCCGCTCACGACGCCGAGGGCGAGGAAGATTCGACGGAGCAGGTCGAAAATGCGGAAATCAGCACCGGCACCGACCCCGAAGTGGAAAAGAAGGAACCGCTGAGCGAGCTGGAGATTACGGACAAGTTCCGCAACTATTTGATCTACGGGAACATGAGCGAAGCGCTGGAGTGGGCCACCGAGAATAACTTGTGGGGTCACGCGCTGTTCCTGGCCTCGAAGGTTGACTCGCGGCAGCACGCGAACGTCATGATGAAGTTCGCCAACAAGCTGACGCTGAACGACCCGCTGCAGACGCTGTACCAGCTGCTGAGCGGCCGGACGCCGTCTTCGGTGACGTGCGTCCTGGACGAGAAGTGGGGCGACTGGCGGCCACATCTGGCCATGCTGATGTCGAACAGTTCGGCCAAGCCGGAGCTGATCAAGAAGTCGATCACGACGCTGGGCGATTCGCTGTACAATCGCGGCGATTTGTACGCGGCTCACTTTTGCTACCTCCTGTCGGATGTAACGTTTGGACGGTTCGCGGATGTTAAGGTGGATGGTGGTGCGACCGTTACGGCCAACACGGTGGTCCGGTTGATCCTGCTCGGGTCATCTCACATGCAGCGCACGTTCAAGGAGTTCTCCACGAACGAATCGATCATGATGACCGAGATCTACGAGTACGCGCGATCGCTCAACGAGGAACGGTACGCGATCACTGAATTACAGGTAATTCAGAGAAGGTTTAGTTGATCGACGCCTTTTAACAACTTGTCAATTTCAGTACTACAAATACTTGCTCGCCAGTCGCATGTTAGACTACGGAATGCAGCTCAAGTGTCTGCTGTACATGGAGCAGCTGGCGGAACAGATCCAGCTCGATCCTTACAGATTCGACTCTGAGTTCATCCGAAAGGTAGGTTGATCTTCACTCATTTCCAACACAAGCTAACTTCTTTGAACTCTTCTGCAGGTCTACACGCTGGGCGATCGGTTGAAGTACTACGACCCTGTGTTGGAAAAGGAACTGGACGAATCCGTGGACAACCACGGCCACGGCAACATCTACACCAACGTCGAAGATCCTGCCTGGTTGCAGCGGTTGAGTGCAATACTGATCAACTACAATGTAAGTTCTTCAACTAACGATTTTAGTCAAATTCTCCAACTCTATCGATCTTTCAGTCCACGAATGCTTCCAACTACGCTCCCCAATCGACGTCCTACGACGGCCAGCCGGACTACAGCAACAACAACAGTCAGTACAACAGCTACACCGGTTACAACACCGAACAGCGACCCGGCGCAGGTCAGGAGCAGCTTCAGCAACAACCGTACGGCATCGACCCAACCGAGATCAACAACGAATTCACCAAAATCAACCAGCAGCTCGGTCAGCTGAACCTCCAGTACACGGAAGGCTTTGAACCCCAACAACAACAGCAGCAGCAACAACAACCAACTCCAACCCTCAACCAGTACGACCACCACAACTCGATGGCAGCTCCCAGCTACGACCAGGGTTACGACTCGATCAACCAGTCCTCGATGCCAGAGGAGCAAAAGCAGCAAGAAAGCTACGATCAGCAACAGTCACCTCAGCAGCAGCAGCAACCGTACTCGTACGGTTCGTACGATGGATCTTCCGGTCAGCCGAGCCTGTTCGTGCCGTCGCCGGTTCCAGCTGGACAGGAGCAGCAGCAGCAGCAGCAACAACAGGCCAGCCCGTACGACTACTGGGGAGCGAACGCTGAGGTGAGTCCGAGTTTGAATGCTTCATTTTCAGCTTTCAGAGTTTCAGTTTTGGAGACGGTTCACTGTCCCGCTACCAGCATTTCGTTTTTCGTTCCGGATGCGTTTTGTTACAGTCGTGTTTGGTTGATTGAGTTATCCCCCTCGGTTGAGTTTTACGTATTTTGAAGAGTTTCTTTCGTCCAACCCCGTAGTGACGCTTTTGTGTGTAGTAGTGGTGTGGTCCACGGCTTGGAGGAAGTGAAAATAAGTGATATTCTTGAAAAGCCTAGAGTTGAAAATTGTCAGATCACAAAGGTATCTGCTTTGTAATGTGTCGTGTTAAAGAAAATAATCTTGATTTGAATAATGAGACTTTCAGTCAAATTTCAAAAAGTTGAGTTAAAATGACAATATGCTTATGAATACCGAGATCAAACTTGCCAGCTTGAAAAAACTCCTAGCGGTGGGCTAGGGTAGCGAAACAAGCCCATCGTGGGAAGGCAAATATGTTTTTTTTTTCGTTTTTTGTCCTCGTTTACCTTCAAAATCAATAATTATGCGTTTATTCATGCATTTCTAACTTTTTAATCCTATTGGAAATATCAAAGAATAAATATTTTCGAAAATGCCGAGAGTTGCTACCCAATTTGATTCCCACCAAATTTGCTGCCGAGTTAGCCGACGCGCGTAGCAAATTTGATCTTTAGTTTATCTGAGAAGAAAAATATGTGTCGGTACCTGTCGGGTACTCATTTTCTGATACTCGACAAATACCGGCAATCCTGGAGCAAAGCAACTCTAAAATTCAAAAATTTATAAATTTAGAAATTCAACAATTGCATTAATAATTTTTTTAAACCAAGATGGAGGCCATTATGGCGGTGACAAAATATTAAAAGGCAATCAACAAAAATGAGGTCGCAGAACTAAAATTTAATGTTAAACACAAGAAAAGAATTTAGTGTTCAAACGAAGAAAAAAAAAGGTTTTTTTTTGTTCGTGATTCGATTTTTTGAAGTCCCATACTATCCTTCGGATGATCAAAACTTCGGATAATCGAGTCTGGACTGTATTAAAAAAAATCTTTATTTTTTTTTTTATTTATTGATTTCTAGATCCAATACAAAATATAATATTTTGTGATTATAGTAGTTGTTTGGTAACTGGGCTGAGAACGTAGCCCAGTCACCAAATGTTGCTCGTTAACTGGGCTGAACAAAAAATAACGAGGGGACCACCGATGAATAATATTTTCCAGATGAAATAGAAAAATAAAAGTGACTCAAATTTATTTACAATTCTTACTTTTCATTTTCTTTAATTGTAACTTGAAATTAAACAAAAGTTTGAAAAAATATTTTTTATTTATTGAATTTGATTTTTGCATCCATTAACCCCTCGGTCATTTTGGTTTGTTTTGGTTATTTGACGTTTGTCTGATTTTTAACTGAGCTACGCCCCAGTTATCGAGCGCCCAGTTAAAAAACAGCCCAGTTAAACAACGCCCTGTTACCGAACAACTACTGTATTTCAAATTTTGTATTGATTTTAAATTATAGAATGTTATATTTTTTTTATTTTAAATTTTATTTTATTTTTGTATTTTTTTAATTTTTTAATTTTTGGAAATAGTTTTTCATTGTTTTTAGTTTTTTTTCTTTTTAATTTCTAATTTTTTATGTTCTTATTTTTTAAATGCTCTTAATTTTTTTTTAATATTAATTAGGCCGTTGCAAATATTTTTCAAAGTTTATGTCGCCCCCCCCCCCCCCTCCTCCCTTCAAAATTGGTTCGAAATATCAGGGGGCAGAATAAATATTTTTTCAAAAATCTTCAAAATTCTAATGAAAATAGAAGGCAAATCAACTTAAACAATCTAAAACGCATTTTTTGCATTTATACAGGAATTCCCCACAAAAACACCATGATTCGGAAAAAAAGTTCTCCGATCGGGCTCAAAATTTTTCTGGGGGATCCTTGGCCGAAATAATTAGACCCGTATTTTTTTTGTTTGGCCATTAGGGTGACCTACGCCTAAAAAATGGCCATTTTCGTCGATATTCGCAAAAACCACTTTTTTAAAAGTCTTATCTCCCCGCCATTTCATCCGGTTTTAGCTGTCCTAGACGCAAAAGAAAGGTGATTAGTTTGGCTATTTGGGAAAAATAGTAGGAAGTTTCAAAAATCTAGCTTAACATTTGACAAGGTCGTATGAAAACTTAAAACGCTGTTTTGAAGGTCTCGGGACCAAAGAGCCTATGCCTGAAAATATTTTTATCGGATTCCTCGGAAAATTTCACCTAACACATCAAAAAATGGTGAAGTTATGTTTTCGAGACTCTGAGATACGATTTTTTGAAAATAAAAACTGGATTTTTCGACGTGCCACGCGCAAAAATGGGAAAATGATGAAAACGGGAAAAATCGACTTTTTCACTAAAACTGCGATAACTTCAAAATTTCAGCGATGACCTATACATGTAGGGTACAAAAATTTTCGTAATTGAAATACGCAAAAAAATATTTTTCCAAAAAACTTCAAAATTTTCAAGGAAATAGAAGTCTAATCAACTGGAAACAATTAGAAATGCATTATCCTGCGTTTATAATCATTTTTAGCATGCCAGGGATCGATCAAAAATATTTTCAATTTTTGTGGAAATCTAATGTACAGCACCGCAAAAAGTTTTGTTTTCGGCGAAAAAAAAATCTCTTCATTATCTTGATATTTTGAAAACTAATGATTGCACAACAACTGGGCAGGTATTGTGCATTTAAAGTTTGCACTTCAAAACACTTTTTTGATTCAAAGGTTGAGACTATACCTTGTTATTTCAATTTTTATATTTTTTTTGAAAAAAAAAAATCCTGTCCATTTTTTGATACGATGCAACGGCTTCGAGATACAGCGATATTTTAATTACGAAATACAAACATATTTAAAACACTTACGCCCTTCTCAAATGTCATTATCGAGTGAAACTGGCTCAATATAGGTACACAAAAATGGCTTACATTAGCGTAGGATAACATGTCTACAAAGTTTCATTGAAATCGGAAAGGGTCGGGTACAACCGATTCCCTATTTGACATGGAATTGCTCATATGCAAAAAAAACAGTTCAGTTTTTGTTAATCGAGCGCTATAATGTTATTAAATCAAAACGTACGTAGCCTGCAAAAAAAAAAGAATTAAATTCCTAAGTCTATTCGAGGTAGTCCCAGAGATCTGACATGGTAAAATTCAAACTAGAGCTCTCATAAAAATATCAAATTTTCAACTTCCGGTTTTAGCCGTGACCACACTAAAGCGTGTAGTGTTCAAATTGCTCCCAAGGAATAAACCCTTCACATGAAATCTTTCCCCCTACTTTTCCCAATCCAAAAAAAAAAAACGAATCTCACACAAAAAAAAAAACATGGAATGCAGCCACTTTCGAAAACCGCCATCGCCGGTTTGTCCGCCGCGTCCACCATCGCCGCCGTCCACGCCGCCCGGCAGGCCGCTGCCTCCAGCTCGCCCGCTCGGTCCTCCGACATTCCCCGGGGCACCCCGTCGCCGGTTCCGGCCATCGCACTCCAACCGCCGTCACTGTCCTCGTCGAACGCTGCCGTTGGTGGCCCCGACGGTGGCGGCGATGCCATCAACTACGTAAGTAGCAGCGATAGCAGCTCTCCACTATCGGAAACTTACCGTCCCGCTAACGAGTGTCCCGCCAGCATGGCCGATGGCGCCATCGCCGCCGCAGAAGCAGCTAGCAGCAAACGGTCCGCTTCCGACCAGAAGAACTGCTTTAAGCAAGTGCAATTCCACCTTAACAATATCGCTCTCGCGGCACCGCTGCTCAAGCACAAGCTCGGCGGTTCTGCCGGTGGTGGCCACACCGGTTCCGGTTCCGCTGCCACAGCTAGCGCCGCCGCCTCCACGACCACCCAAGCCCGGCTGCTCAGCCAGATTCCGATTCTGAGGAGTGTGCGAAAAACGAGAAAGAAACGCAAAAAGGTCAAACCGTCCGAGGCGGCCCAACTGTCCGCCGCGGAAGCCCAGCACCAGCAGCAGGTTCTCGCCAATCTGCCCCCCTCGAAGGCATTCCTGTACTCGTGTCTCAGCAAGGCCGCCAGCAAGGTCCCCGAAGGGAAGGACATTGTCTACAATGGGACCTTTCCGATCGATCAGCCGCTGTGCAGTCGGTTCAAGAATCTCAGCTTTAGTCTGAGCAGCACGGACACCGAGCTGGACGGGGCAGGAACGGGGGTGCCACGGGGAGGAGGTGGGTTGGAGAGGCCTGCCAGCGGCGAGCAGATTCTGAGGAAGAGAAACTCTGCCACGGCTGGCGGGACAGTTGGTGCTGCCGGTGTTGGAAAAGTGGTCAAAACTTTTGCCATTGATGAGCCCATCTAAAGGGGATTTGACGGGAAATTCTCATAAAATTTATTGAATTAATTCTAGATAAATAGAGGCTTGTGCTTAAAGATATTTGAGATTTTTTTATTCCATATTTTTATTGAAATGTTCGCATTTAGAAACAATCAACTTGTTTTGTAGCACAATCAGAACTAAAATGGAAATCTTTGAACTTTTGTTCAACCCGTAACATTATAATATACAATCTATATAAAAATATACTGAAGTATGTATTAAAAAGTAGAAAACCTTACTTACTTACTTTACTTTATCAGCAACAGGTCTATCGACCCAACGCTGAACTAATCGAAGATTTCCAGGATGCTCGATCTTGGGCCGCTCGTCTCCAGTCGCCCACAATGTTGGCCGCTCTTGCATCTTCGTCGACTGCACACAGCCAACGCGTACGAGGCCTTCCACGAAGCCGACGACCCCGTCCAGGTTCGCTACTGAATATCGTTTTAGCCGCCCGCTCGTCCGACATTCTGGCTACATGTCCAGCCCACTTCAGCCTGTCGTGCTTGATGACTTTTACGATATCAGCATGTTTGTAGTCTTGGTACAGCTCGAAGTTCATGCGCCTGCGCCACCGGTCTCCTACTTGCTTGCCGCCGAAGATAGAACGCAGGATTCTCCGCTCGAAGACCCCAAGTGCTCTCTGGTCAGCCTCCTTTAGCGTCCACGACTCGTGACCGTAAAGAGCTACAGGGAGTATCAAGGTCCTGTACAGCGTGATTTTCGTAGGCGTCCTTAGGCTGCGGGACCTTAGCTGGCTACGAAGACCGTAGAAGGCCCTGTTTGCAGCACTAATCCGCCGTTTCACTTCGCAGCTCACATCGTTGTCGCACGTCACGAGTGTACCAAGATATACAAATTCATCCACCACCTCATATCTTTCTCCATCTATTTCCACCTCCGAAACACCATCACCTGCACTGCCACGCGCTCTGCCAGCAACCAGATACTTGGTCTTGGCAGTGTTAATGGTCAGTCCGATCTTCGCAGCTTCCCGCTTGAAAGGGACGAACGCCTCCTCCACTGAACGACGGTCGATACCAATGATGTCGATGTCGTCAGCGTATCCAAGCAGCATGTGCGATTTAGTGATGAGTGTTCCGTTTCTTTGCACGCCTGCCCTTCGCGCAGCACCCTCCAACGCTATGATGAACAGTAAGTTCGAGAGAGCATCGCCCTGCTTCAATCCATCCAACGTAACGAAAGCTTCAGATGTCTCGTTGGCTATTCGCACGCTTGATTTTGCTCCGTCGAGCGTTGCACGAATCAGTCTTATAAGCTTCGCCGGAAAGCCGTGTTCTACCATAATCTTCCAAAGTTCGTTTCTTTTGACCGAATCGTACGCCGCCTTGAAGTCGATGAACAAATGGTGTGTTTGCAGGTTGTACTCCCGGAACTTGTCGAGGATTTGTCGCAGAGTGAACATCTGATCCGTCGTTGACCGACCCGCTCGAAAACCGCACTGGTATTCGCCGACAAAGGTCTCGGTCATCGGTCTCAGCTTGCTCCACAGGATGCGGGAGAGTACTTTGTACGCTGCGTTGAGGATTGTGATGCCTCGATAGTTGGCACAATCGAGTCTTTGCCCTTTCTTGTAGATTGGGGTGACGAGCCCGTCTAACCAGTCGGTCGGAAGCTGTTCTTCGCACCAAATGCGTAGGATGATTTGGTGCAGAATCTCGGTCATCCGCGTACCCCCGTGCTTGAAAAGTTCGGCCGGAAGTCCGTCCTTTCCCGCGGATTTCCCGTTCTTGAGCTCTTTAACAGCCTTAGCTACTTCCTCCAACGTAGGCGGGTCCACAACTTTTCCATCTTCCTCAACGTGTATCCTGTCCTCGACGATTCCCTCTCGCGCCTCACCGTTCAACAGCTGCTGGAAGTGCTCCTTCCACCTAGCCGCCACCGCAGTCTTGTCTGTCAACAGGTTGCCTTCCGTGTCGTTGCACATCACAGGGGAAGGCGTGGTTTTCCTTCTTACACCGTTGACAGTCGCGTAAAACCTCCGCTTATCGTTCGCGTTGTACTGTGCTTCCGCTTCGGCAAGTACCGTTTCGTCGTACTCCCGTTCTTTTCGGCGGTGGATTCGTTTCTCTGCTCTTCGCAACTCACTGTATCGCTCACAGTTTCGGCGCGTACCCTTAACGAGCATACGCTTCCTGGCCTCGTTCTTCTCGTCCGTCACTCGCTGGCACTCCGCATCGAACCACCCTTTGGGTTTGCGTCCTCTGGTCGTGCCGATCACTTCGGTAGCCGTTGTGTTGACGATGCTCTGGAGGGCTCCCCATTGCTCGTCCAGGTTACCCGTAGGCGCGTCCTCGTTGATCCGCTCGTCGAGCTTCCGACTGTACTCTGCAGCAACGTCGCTGCTCGCGAGGCGCTGGACGTTCAACCGCGCTATCCTCGCAGTCCGCGGGGTCAGCACGTTCGACAGCCTAGCTCGGATCTTGCACGCTACCAGGAAGTGATCAGAGTCGATGTTCGGTCCTCTGTACGATCGGACGTCCATCACGTCCAAGAAGTGTCGACCATCCACCAAAACGTGATCGATTTGTGTGCACGATTCGCCATTCGGGTGTCGCCAGGTGTGCTTCCGAATGTTCATGCGCGCAAAGAAGGTGCTACAGATAGCCATTCCTCTGGCTGCGGCGAAATTGACCAAACGTAGGCCGTTGTCATTCGTGCGAGGATGAAGGCTCTCCTTGCCGATGACAGGATGGAAGAAGGCTTCCCTTCCGACCTGCGCGTTTGCGTCTCCGATGACTATCTTCACGTCGTGTCTTGGGCACTCTCCATAGGTCTTGTCGAGACGCTCGTAGAATGCGTCTTTATCGTCATCGGGCTTGTCGTTCGTCGGAGCGTAGATGTTGATCAGGCTGTAGTTGAAGAATTTGCCCTTAATTCTCAACACGCAGATCCGGTCATTCACCACCTTCCACTTGATGACTCGGTTCTTCTGACCCCCAATCACTACGAAACCGACTCCGTGCATCGCCTTTTCGCCGCCACTGTAGTAGATGTGGTACTTGAAAGAGGTGTTGGCGATGGGGTCCACCGCCGTGAATTCTCGCTCTCCATGACCGGGCCATCGAACTTCCTGGATGGCGGCCACATGCACGTTCAGCTTGTGCAGCTCCCGGGCAAGAAGGCCAGCACGTGCAGGATCTTGGAGAGTTCGAACGTTCCAAGTACCGAGTTTCCAATCGTTGTCCTTTTTACATCGCCTGGTCTGATGCCGATTAATCCGTCCTGAATTTCTTCTTTCGTTTTTCTGAGTTGGTGATTTGCTTCGGTATGCCGCCTAACCAGGGCTGCGAATACCTAGTCTCGGGGTGGGGCTGCCACCTTGCAGCTTCCGGGACCCAGCTGCGGTTTTCTCTCGACACCGTAACGGGGGCTTTTGTCTCGAAACCTAACGGTACAGCTACACCCTCCGAAGAGGGTGGAGCCCCCCTTACCCTGTCAGCATACTACCAAAGTTTCCACCGGGGGTTGGTTACCCGATCTCTGCAATGGTTACTAGTATCCCGGCCAGCACCGCGGGGAGGCCAGGGTATCGGAGTTACAGGACAAGAGGCTAAAGGACCACTTGGTGGGTCTATTTTATACCTACGGTACATAATGTACCTATGGTACGCGTTGTCCAGTCGTTCGCTGACCAAGTAGAAAACCTAACGATCCTTTTATGGGACTATTTTTCCACCGATTTTTTTAATTGAATATTTGAATATGTAAAACAATCATATGTTACAATCAACTAAAATAGAAATGTGTTAACTTATCATCAATTATTCTAAAATAAAAAAGAAAGAAGGTGAAAATTAGCTGACCCTAAATCGAACACTTATGACTCTCTCCGTTTTCGCAATTCGATTTTTCGTTCTATTTTTTTAATTTTTAATAAAACCTTGTCCTTCCTATTTTATGACATTATTTAAAAAAAATCGTAAAATATCTTGCAATGAAAATGTAGATAAATTGATTTTTTTCGTAAAATTTAATTCAAACCTTGAAGTTACTTTGAGTAATTCTGATAAAGGGCTCTATTTTAAGATTATCGATGTTCTGGATATTTTTTAACTTAGAGTTTTTTTTAAAGAAGTATTACTTAAAATTTTAAATATTAATATTTAATTATTATCAACCGCAGTTTTTGCACCAGGATTTTACTTACAGACATTTCGACGCCAACATTTCAAAAAGCATCATGTACACACCATCCTTTTTGAGAAAAACGCATTTAATTGTTGAGCATCCATTTTCAATTCCCATTTTAATATAAAAGCAAAATAAGATGTTCTAATAATAACAAACGATGAAAAACGTTGCTTTCATTGATACTTTATCATCCAAATTCAATAAAACATTATTTCCGTCGTTTTATTTAAGAAAAACAAACATAACTCCTTTTGAAATCACCAACGTCTATATCACCCTGCTGGCATTGGAGGGAGCGCTTTGTTATGATTCGTTTTTCTTCGCCGAATGTACATGGCGCTTTGTTCATGATGCTTTTTTTTCGTCACGAGGTTTATGTAGTCTTTTGTTTGACAGGTTGACAGGGCTATATAAACAGGGACTGCTGATGGCAGAGATTTTGTTTATGTTACTTTATTTAAAATCATGATTAAACAGACTTTACTGAAGTAACTTTTGCTCATTTTTGGTGGGGAGGTAGCTTATTAGGATTACTTTTAGAATATGCAATAACACAGAAAGTTTCAAAATGTACATGATGCCTTTTGAAATGTTACCGTCGATTTGTGTATCTTCAAAACTACGGGAACTATCGATATATTTTTTTGAAATTGACAATATCAGAATCAGATTGTTGCAAGATTGGGTCCGTAACAAGGTTGTTAACGATAAAATTATCGTCGGGGCGATAACGATATAGATATTTCGATAATTCTTTTGGCGATAATGTTACCGACGATAATGGACGATAACTCATTTTTTAAATCTTTCTATAATCGTAATAATTTAAAAATGTAGTAAGTTTTAAAATATAAATATTAAATACTCAAAACTGTTCACAAAATATCGTATTTCTTCGAACGTACTCAAATATTGTAATAATTTGTAATATGGGTATCAAACGAAGCGAAACTTTGTTTGCCTTTTCGCATTATTAGAGTTTTTTGAAAATACTTAAATTATCACAAAATTCCTTTTTTTCGAAAATTTCTAAATTTTCATATTTTGCAATATGGGTATCAAACGACGCAATTTTTATGGACATAAAAAAAATCGCTTCGTTTGATACCCATATTACACTTTTTAAAAATTACTACTTTTGAAAAATACGCTATTTTGTAAAAAAAAAGTATTTTTTAAAAAAACTAATAAAGCAAATAATGAAATTTTGAGTACTTTCGAAAAATACGGTGTTTTGTTAACAATTTTGAGTTTTATACTTTGAAACATAAGACATTTTCAAAAAAAATATATTCTTGGTGAAAGCATTTAAGCATTGACTTACAGAATTATCGAAACAACGATAACGATAGATCGCCGGGACGATAACGATAACCAATATCGTTAACGTTAGACGCTAATATTATCTAACCTTGGTTCGTAAGTTTGATAGTTCCAACCGGGGGGATGGCAACCCTATTCCGACCAAAGCAAACTGACAACAGTCGACATTAGCACGGTTGTCAAATGAGAGCCCACAACAAAAGCACTAGCTGTCAAATGGTAGCCCATAACAAATCATTGTTTGGGTTTTTGATTTTCAAATTTCCCGCAATTAAAACGATAAATACCTGAAAAAACAAGTGAATTGTGTTGCTGATGCCAAATTCTATCATATCCTTGGAGATTCCATCCCAATATTGGCTCAAAATTCATATCGAAAAAAGTAATTTTCTGTTTACTTTTTTTTTTGCTTTTTTTCTTTTGGTCGATCAAACAGTGCGCCCGTACACTGTGAATCGGCATTACACATTTTTCAGTTTGGGTTTACACATTTGCATGGGACTTTTGAGTTTAACCAAGATAACACATTTCGTGTTACCAAAGTATTATGAATAATACTGATTCTGAGTGTTTGTTATCTGAACTTCCAAGATGGCGGCTTCTTCGCTACCCCCTGGTTCCAACCAACTTCCTTGGTTGCTGTTCATGGTTGGTAAAAAAATATTATATTTTGCACTATCCACAATCAAATAGAAAAAAATCAAAGTATGTTAACAACTTGCATAAATGAAGTTATTTTTAAGTGAAATTTGAATAAATATTAACGTAGTTAAACATTATAACAAGTCCGTAATGCAGGTTGAATTACTTAATTCGTTTTGCATACACAGCAAAAACAATGAAGATAATATTACGTCGAGGAAGGTTGACAGTTTTTTTTTGTGTAAGAAAATTTGGAATATTACCTAACCTCTGTAAATGTATAAATTTACAACTTTTCATGGATAATTTCACATATTATTTTACATAAATTGGTGTAAAATTACATCGAAACAGGTCATACTTAACTATCAAACTGTTAAACCTGCCAAATTTGTTTTTTTTTTTACTGTGTACGTTTTACTCTTTTATTAACTGAAATATGAAGGACTCCTATATTACACTCACATTGAAGATTAGTCGGAATTCTTCACCTAACTTTACTCATAAATGAGTTTTAAGCAGGGATGAAATAATCGCAAAAAAAATCAATTTCGCTGGCGAACTTACTTCACCCGCGAAAGAGAGAGGAGGCAAATCACGCAAAAGAAAATCGCTACCGAAATTCTCAAAGAAAATCAATTTGCGGATGATTTTTTGTGACCACTTAAAAATATTTTTTCACTTTGTTCACACACATTGCCCATCTATAAAATGTGACAGGTAATTTTTCGACGCCTGACGTTACACTTGCAAATGTAGTAGTGAAAAAGATGTTCCGCCGAATAATCAAGATGATGATTTTTTTAGATTCCTTTTACCTATCTTTCGTGCGCGAGAGAGGAGAGCCATGCTCCCTCCAGATTTTTTCTCTTGAACGTCCAATGATTTTCTTTTGATGATGATTATTCCATCGCTGGTTTTAAGGAAATAATATGCTGCAAGATTGCAAGATTAAAGATTAATCAAAATCTCACGTTTGTTCAAAATTTATATCAGTGAATTAGTTAGGTTTCGAAAAAAAAAACTGAGTAATTTAGGTCTTAGGATTATGGAGTTATGTTTTTGAGAGTTCCTTTTTTGAATTTTAAACTAAATTCTATCTTTAAATAATTAATTTTATTTGAAAAAATATCAGTAACATAATTGATTTACCATCAATCTTACCAAACAGAGAGACAATTTAAAACAAAAAATCTATAGGCAATTGTAGGCAAAATACCACATTATCTTTATTAGAGATGCACAAAGACAATATATTAGTCTAGTCGTTATTAAATAGTACTACGAAAATAGCGAATGAAATAGATGAATTGCAAAGATTTCTGTTAAATTTTTATATATACTTTTAAAAAAACATCACAACAGCTGACAATGCCGTAAATCAAATATATTTTAGTCAAATATACGCAAGTTTCTTTCTCGTTTTTCCCTGCGCCCTCGAACCTGCTAACCGTTTTAAAACGAATGATTTGAAAATCTCATAATCGCGTGTGTGTGTTGTTTTCAGACAAAAAAAGACATAACTACCCTCCATATGCTAGTGCTAAAACATTTTTGTGTCATGTATGTTTCTCTTAGGGCAGCTGAAATGTATTATAATAATATAAATGAAAGAAGAAAGAGCCTTAGTCGAAACTTAGAACTGAAAATATATAATCACAGATTGTGAGAATGAAAAGAAGAAAAAAAACAACACGCTAGTACAAGCCAATTGCAGTCTTTTGTATTCAATTTATGTTATTACAATACATTTACTTCCTTTTTCTAATTTATGTTTTTTCCAAAGATCTAAAAATTGCTCAGGCTTTTCGTGGAAATTAATCAAGCACATTTTTCGGATTTCTCCCTTCGTCGCAGATGCCAAAGCCTTCCATTTCGATGCCAAATGCGGTCTCCCAGCGGCCGGGGTTCGACGATGAGGATGGAAGCAACGCATCGCCCAAGCATGGAGCGCAAGCGAACCAGCAGCAGCAGCAGCAGGCCCCACAGGGAAAAGGGGCAGCTCCGGCGGATCAGTCCAAAAAGGGACAGCCGGCGAAGCCTGCGGCCAACAACCAAGGGTGGGTGGAATGGTTCTAGCTTTCTTGGAATAATTTATTTATTTATTCTTAATTTTTTTTATCAGGTCTGGTTGGTTTGGAGGAATCTGGAACAAGCTGTCCATGAAGCCAAAAAATCAGATGATTCTTCCAGACGATAAGAACCCAACGGTAAGTTTAAGAAATTGTTAAAATGAAGAGAGAAAATTAAAATTTTCAGACAAAGTCAATAGCAGTGTAAGGATTTATATTTTTTACGTAATTCATTATATTATATTAAAGTTCAGGGGAAATTCTCGTATGTTTGGCAGGTTAAGGCCTCAATCCTCAAAAAAAAAAACCATCCACATTAACGACCCCGGGTCTTTTGTGGTCTCTATTGCAAGTTTCTGCTCGAACCTAGGAGTCCGAAGGCTTGAATGGGGAGAGCACCCAAACCTCTTTCTACTCCAAGGAACCTTCCACCCCAGTGTTTGAACTGACGACCTTTGGATTGCGAGTCCAACCGCCGCCAGCGATTCCACCGGAGTAGGCTTGGTTTGGTGTGTTGTTTGTACTTATGGCATGGAGATGACTCCTACACCTGGAATGACTTAACGGCCTAACAACAACCAAGGCCGGGACCGACATTTTACTTCCTCATCCGATGGAACGTTGGAGCAGATGAGAATCAAGCCCAGAATCATCCGCTTACAAAGCGGACAGCGTAACCATTCGGCCACGCACTGCCACAGTCCTATTTTCATCCAATTTTCAAAATCTCATTATTTAAACAAATTGTTTTGCAAATATTTGTTAGACACTTGCTTTCCACTTCCCATTGAGCTATTTCTTGCTTGATATGGAATGACAACGTTTTTTGGAATCTTGGGGAAATATACCCATTCCCATCACTCTAAGCTGTGGTGCTCGATATTCCGGAGTTCTTTGAAATTTACAAAAACCAAGTACATCAACCAGTAGAGAAGCTTTTTGTCAACATTTCTGTTTAATTTGATTTAATCAAAAGTTATTCTTATTCATGTTCAAGTATTTTACAAAAATATTTCATAAGTCTATTCTAGTCAGACGAGAATGCAGTGGAGCCCACGCAATTTATATTATCGGTCGATTTCTTTTTTCCTTTCAGCGCACTTGTATGTCTGCCAAGTGCTGCTGAAAAAATAGTTTTTTTTTTTTCATAAAAAGTCTCCTGACATCACTGGCTCTCGCTGACATGTTGTGCTAGTGATGTTGGTGGCCGGCCTTTGTTCTTTATTTGCCTTCGCTCCTTGCTCGTTTTTCGTCAGCAGCCGACGAGAATTGACAACTCGTCAGGTTTAACTCGGATCGTTTGGCGATCTTCGACAAAGTTGTTGCTTTTCCCCATCAATTTTAAAGATTTGTTTCCATAAAAACTTAATGGGAGGGTCAAATTTGGAATTTAGCTTAGTGATGGGTCAATCTTTGATTCCAGGGGTAGCATCGAGCCTCTTTTCTATTAAATTTTTAATTAACAAATCAGCAATTCTATGTCAAAACCGTAAATGGATTTTATTTGTATTTTTTTATTTGGCTCAAACTTTGTGGAGGCCTTCCCTAACACCAAAGAAGTCATTTTGTGTTATTGATTCACCCATACAAGTCTCCATAAAATTTTGGCAGCTGTCCATACAAAAATGGTACGAAAATATTCGCAAATCTGTAACTTTTGAATGAGTTTTCTGATCAGTTTGGTGTCGTCGGCAAAGTTGTTGGTATTGTTGAGGACTATATTCCGAAAACATATTTTTGCCGATTTTCAAATCAACTTTTTCACAAAAACTCAATTTCCCAAATTTTCCAATCTTTTTGAAAACAATATTTTTAATTTTACTAACGTTTCAAAAGGGCCAAATATTCAATATTACGCTCTTTTTAAATGGTAGTCTTAATTTAAAAAAATCAAAATGGTGTTTTCGAAAGGATCGGAAAAAAACATTTTAACATAAAAATCGGACCATTAGTTGATACGATATCGACATTACAAAATGGAGGGCACTGGCTGTTCAAACGAAAGTATCATTAGAAAAATTTGATTTTTCTGTTTCTTCAAACCTCTGTATTTTAGCAACCACAGGTCTAATCTTCAATGTCGCTTATTTTTCTGCAACTTTAAAAAAAAAAAATCAGAGATGGTCACTCATGGTCACTATTTTTGAAAATCGCAAAACTGCAAATATTTCGTTAAAATCTAACTTTCGGTGGCTATATCTTGAAAACGGGGCCTTTTATCAAAAAATCTGTAAAGTACTTTTCGATTGCAAAATGAATTCTTCATAAGAATGAGGTCAAAAAACATTTTTGTATCAAATTTTTTTTTCCAAAAATCACTGATTTTTCCAATTTAACTCGGCGGCACAATTTTTGGCCAAACTTCTCTATGGCTCAAAAGTTGCGGGTTTTGTCCCCTAAAACATATAAAAAAATCTAGAAAATCAAAAACTACGGATTTTGGGAAATTGAGTTTTCGTAAAAAAAAAGTTAAATAAAAACCCGATTTAATCCCACCAGGGGTGAGATAGAGCCTTTCTTACTAAAGAATATAACTTCTCTCAATTCACAATATCGACTTGATACAAAAAATCTTATGATGAAGGCAAGGTATTATTAATGATGTGTTTTCTAAAAGAAATTGAAAACGCAATTTTCACCAATCGAATATTTTTAATCGTACAAATTCTTAGCTTCCAATGCGCAAGTGACGACACACACCGCGGTTTTGGTTTTCTAGTTTTGGTACGAGCCCAAAAACCGAACAAAGCAGGTGCAAAGCAAAACCGAGTTAACCGCACAGTGGGAAGCTTGCCATTCAGCGTCTACGAAAGTGAGAGAGTCAGAGATATAAATTTTTACAACCGCACCACTACACACTCAATCGCATTACCTTAGGTAGATAGCCATTGGCGTCGCGAGTATTGAAAACTTTGAAAACGATATAAAGCTTAGAAGCTTCGAAAGCTCCTATTGGAATCCAATGAACTCTGTTAAATAAACTAACGAAATCACGACCAAATGAAGCCTACTTAAAGGCGATTTTAGGAGCACACCGGAAACAAATTGTTTGTACCCGGATGAATGTCCTATGTCAAAAAAGTTTTTGCATAAACATTGGACAGTTATGCAAAAACGGACAGAGCAAAAGAAACCGAAAAGCTACGATATCTTACATGTTGAAGGAAACATCGGTAGACAAGCTACTACGAACAAGTATAAGTCGAGCCGAAACATATGCGCCAGCATTCTCGCGCCAGTATTCGAAGCTCAACTTGACAACTTGGCGACGAAGCGTCGAAAATCGATGCAGTGTGATTTTTTAGCGATTTTTCGGATTAAAATTCATGCTGAATCGACATATTAACGAAGCTGGAAATGACGTCCAGGCTTAAAGTAAAACCTATACCTTTCTTTAGTAAGAAAGGCAAAAAGTAAATCGTTCTAAAAATTGATCGGGATTGCCGATCGATGTCGAATTTGTTTCAGATGCTCACTCATGGTCTGTACTATGAATGTAGGAAGAAATTTTGGATAAAATCAGAAATGAAAAATGTTGGCGAATGTCACCAGGTGGGATTTTACCTTTTTTTAGGGATTTTTTTTCTTATGGTAGGTCAATCAAACGGCTCTAACTCCAGAACCATATTATGAATCTGGATGAAAATTTGGGAGGTTGTAGAGCTCGAAAAATGCAATTTTTGAGATAAATAAAAGATATGAAAATGAAAAATTTTGACCATATTTTCATTTGAAAACTGTGTATTTTCTGGAAAAGTCTGGCCGCATCCGAAAACAGATGGATAATTCGAAATTTGCGCGGCAACTCGCCCAGGTTCAGCACACTAGCTTTCATCTGCATTTGGGAGAATCGAAATCGGATTTATGGGAGCTGAGAACGGCGCGACACAAAATTTTGCAAAATTTTACCACATACGAACATCACTCGACCTCCACGGAATTTATTTTCTCAAAATTCGAGGGTTCGAGATAGACGAGTTCTATCAAGGTGAATCGATAGAGCGTCGAAAATCGATGCAGTGTGATTTTTTAGCGATTTTTCGGATTAAAATTCATGCTGAATCGACATATTAACGAAGCTGGAAATGACGTCCAGGCTTAAAGTAAAACCTATACCTTTCTTTAGTAAGAAAGGCAAAAAGTAAATCGTTCTAAAAATTGATCGGGATTGCCGATCGATGTCGAATTTGTTTCAGATGCTCACTCATGGTCTGTACTATGAATGTAGGAAGAAATTTTGGATAAAATCAGAAATGAAAAATGTTGGCGAATGTCACCAGGTGGGCTTTTACCTTTTTTTAGGGATTTTTTTTCTTATGGTAGGTCAATCAAACGGCTCTAACTCCAGAACCATATTATGAATCTGGATGAAAATTTGGGAGGTTGTAGAGCTCGAAAAATGCAATTTTTGAGATAAATAAAAGATATGAAAATGAAAAATTTTGACCATATTTTCATTTGAAAACTGTGTATTTTCTGGAAAAGTCTGGCCGCATCCGAAAACAGATGGATAATTCGAAATTTGCGCGGCAACTCGCCCAGGTTCAGCACACTAGCTTTCATCTGCATTTGGGAGAATCGAAATCGGATTTATGGGAGCTGAGAACGGCGCGACACAAAATTTTGCAAAATTTTACCACATACGAACATCACTCGACCTCCACGGAATTTATTTTCTCAAAATTCGAGGGTTCGAGATAGACGAGTTCTATCAAGGTGAATCGATAGAGCGTCGAAAATCGATGCAGTGTGATTTTTTAGCGATTTTTCGGATTAAAATTCATGCTGAATCGACATATTAACGAAGCTGGAAATGACGTCCTGGCTTAAAGTAAAACCTATACCTTTCTTTAGTAAGAAAGGCAAAAAGTAAATCGTTCTAAAAATTGATCGGGATTGCCGATCGATGTCGAATTTGTTTCAGATGCTCACTCATGGTCTGTACTATGAATGTAGGAAGAAATTTTGGATAAAATCAGAAATGAAAAATGTTGGCGAATGTCACCAGGTGGGCTTTTACCTTTTTTTAGGGATTTTTTTTTCTTATGGTAGGTCAATCAAACGGCTCTAACTCCAGAACCATATTATGAATCTGGATGAAAATTTGGGAGGTTGTAGAGCTCGAAAAATGCAATTTTTGAGATAAATAAAAGATATGAAAATGAAAAATTTTGACCATATTTTCATTTGAAAACTGTGTATTTTCTGGAAAAGTCTGGCCGCATCCGAAAACAGATGGATAATTCGAAATTTGCGCGGCAACTCGCCCAGGTTCAGCACACTAGCTTTCATCTGCATTTGGGAGAATCGAAATCGGATTTATGGGAGCTGAGAACGGCGCGACACAAAATTTTGCAAAATTTTACCACATACGAACATCACTCGACCTCCACGGAATTTATTTTCTCAAAATTCGAGGGTTCGAGATAGACGAGTTCTATCAAGGTGAATCGATAGAGCGTCGAAAATCGATGCAGTGTGATTTTTTAGCGATTTTTCGGATTAAAATTCATGCTGAATCGACATATTAACGAAGCTGGAAATGACGTCCTGGCTTAAAGTAAAACCTATACCTTTCTTTAGTAAGAAAGGCAAAAAGTAAATCGTTCTAAAAATTGATCGGGATTGCCGATCGATGTCGAATTTGTTTCAGATGCTCACTCATGGTCTGTACTATGAATGTAGGAAGAAATTTTGGATAAAATCAGAAATGAAAAATGTTGGCGAATGTCACCAGGTGGGATTTTACCTTTTTTTAGGGATTTTTTTTTCTTATGGTAGGTCAATCAAACGGCTCTAACTCCAGAACCATATTATGAATCTGGATGAAAATTTGGGAGGTTGTAGAGCTCGAAAAATGCAATTTTTGAGATAAATAAAAGATATGAAAATGAAAAATTTTGACCATATTTTCATTTGAAAACTGTGTATTTTCTGGAAAAGTCTGGCCGCATCCGAAAACAGATGGATAATTCGAAATTTGCGCGGCAACTCGCCCAGGTTCAGCACACTAGCTTTCATCTGCATTTGGGAGAATCGAAATCGGATTTATGGGAGCTGAGAACGGCGCGACACAAAATTTTGCAAAATTTTACCACATACGAACATCACTCGACCTCCACGGAATTTATTTTCTCAAAATTCGAGGGTTCGAGATAGACGAGTTCTATCAAGGTGAATCGATAGAGCGTCGAAAATCGATGCAGTGTGATTTTTTAGCGATTTTTCGGATTAAAATTCATGCTGAATCGACATATTAACGAAGCTGGAAATGACGTCCAGGCTTAAAGTAAAACCTATACCTTTCTTTAGTAAGAAAGGCAAAAAGTAAATCGTTCTAAAAATTGATCGGGATTGCCGATCGATGTCGAATTTGTTTCAGATGCTCACTCATGGTCTGTACTATGAATGTAGGAAGAAATTTTGGATAAAATCAGAAATGAAAAATGTTGGCGAATGTCACCAGGTGGGCTTTTACCTTTTTTTAGGGATTTTTTTTCTTATGGTAGGTCAATCAAACGGCTCTAACTCCAGAACCATATTATGAATCTGGATGAAAATTTGGGAGGTTGTAGAGCTCGAAAAATGCAATTTTTGAGATAAATAAAAGATATGAAAATGAAAAATTTTGACCATATTTTCATTTGAAAACTGTGTATTTTCTGGAAAAGTCTGGCCGCATCCGAAAACAGATGGATAATTCGAAATTTGCGCGGCAACTCGCCCAGGTTCAGCACACTAGCTTTCATCTGCATTTGGGAGAATCGAAATCGGATTTATGGGAGCTGAGAACGGCGCGACACAAAATTTTGCAAAATTTTACCACATACGAACATCACTCGACCTCCACGGAATTTATTTTCTCAAAATTCGAGGGTTCGAGATAGACGAGTTCTATCAAGGTGAATCGATAGAGCGTCGAAAATCGATGCAGTGTGATTTTTTAGCGATTTTTCGGATTAAAATTCATGCTGAATCGACATATTAACGAAGCTGGAAATGACGTCCTGGCTTAAAGTAAAACCTATACCTTTCTTTAGTAAGAAAGGCAAAATCGACAAATTAATTTTCCTTGCACCTACAACTTTGCCGAAGATACCAAATTGATCAAAAAATTCATTCAAAAGTCACAGATTTTCGAATATTTACGTACCATTTTTGTACAGCTGCCAAAATTGTATGGAGACTTATATTGGTGAACTAGAGCGTCCAATTTCCCGTCCCGGGAAAAATTTCCCAGGAATTCTCGGGATTTCCCGAAAAAAAATATTTCCCGGGAACTCCCGAAATTCAAGTGAAAGTATACATTTTCTTAAATTTTTGGAACTATTTTTTTGAAAATGCTCTGAAAAAATAATAAATGAACAAACTCAACATGATTTTGTTCAATTAAATGTATTATTTGGTTTATATATAAGTAATCAGATTATCAGAAATTATGATATCAGAATTATTTCTGATAATATTAAATTCTGAAGCAGCTGGGAATAGATCTTGCTTAATGAGTATTAAATTAATACAATTAGGTAAGCTTTTAAAAGATTGATGTTATTTCATCAACACATAATTAACTCCTTACCTCCAAATTAAAATTAAGATTATTTTACGTTTTTGTTTACCATGATCAAATGAGATGAAAATCGAATTTGTGCAAAAAGGATTAATTTAATTGGTTGAATATCTAGTACTTAAGAAATTACAATTTGAAGTAAAAGAATTATGGAGCACTGGTGCAACTGTGGGTGTTAGAGGGTTAAATGTGAAAAATAGAAGATTTTTTGTGAAATGATGTTAATTTATCGTATAATTTATATCATGTTGCATAATAATACAAAAAATCATTGAAAAATTACTTTCTATTGTTTGTTCTCAAAAAATGCAAAAATATATTCAAAGCTTGCTTCATTTATTTGAAAAAATTGGGTTGTTTAGAGTAAAACCAGCACTAAAAAGCTTTACTCTTTGTTCAAGAGCTGAAACCAGTATTTGTCACGAAAAACATAATTTCTGCATGTTTTTTTTTTACATTTCAATAAACTGGTCACAGAGGCAAGTTCAATATTTCTCATCAAAAAATACCAAAATACATTTTCTTGTAGTTGAATGATTTTTTACATGCAGTCAAGCTGTTAATTGATCTTCACACTTAATTAAACCATTAATGTTGATGTCCTATACAATTTTTTTGCTTAATATTAATGAAAACCAAGATCATAACAATTTCAATAAATTTAAAATTTCCCGGGAATTCCCGAGATTTCCCGGGAAATTGGCTGAAAATTTCCCGTTTCCCGGGAACTTTGTAACCCCGGGAAATTGGACGCTCTAAGGTGGACCAATGACACAAAATATCTCTGAAATCAACCGATTTCGTAAAGAATTGCCCAAATTACTATAAAACGTGCATTTTATGAACCCAACGCATCTCAATCGATTTTTTTACAAACGAGGTCGACGTTTTTCGCTGAAGCTTTCTTCCATCTGCTCCACACTTTTCTCATAGTGCAGCTTTGGAAATTCGTCGTGTATTTTTCACTACAATTTGCGCACTTGACGCTTGATTTGTGCTGCTATAGGTTTTGTTTTCTATTGAGAATTTGGGTTTTAATTGCAGGCCAAGTGCGAATGATGCTGATGATACCTCGTCAGTTGACGCTCAGGCGAGGAACATCCTGGAAGGAGCGTCACTGACTACGTCGGTAGTCCTGTTAGATCATACTTGATCAAGACAGTATAGCTCTGGTTCCTTGCAAGTGTCCTATTTTCTTACCTCCACGTTGGCTTGGTTTTCATGATGACCTAGCTGGTGGCCTGTGGAAACGGATCGTTAACCTTTGACCACCGCGGATCAAAGTCGAGACGGCTAAAAGAAAGGGGCGCGACAATGTGGGAAAGGGAAGTAATTTGTGATTGTAGACGGTATTGTTTTGATTCGCAGTATGTTGAGTCAACTGCTGTGGATGTACCTGAAACATCGCACAACGGGGTTTCTCTTCTTTCCATTTCATCTACCACCTATCTTCTGTTTATTTTGTTTCACTGATTTTCTAACGCGGCTTCTGTTTACTATCCTCCATTTGATTTCGATTTTACTCATTTCATTCTCTTATTTCTCAACGCTTTTTCACTCTATTTTACCAATTGATGCTGCTGTAACATACTTTCTGCTTTCCTTTAATTTGGCAGCGATATCAATTTTGTTTATCATGTGCCTTTTCTTTATTTATCTATTTGAATAATTTTTCATCTGCCCTATAAATTGCCCTAATACAATCTAAGCTTGTTTGTTACCTCTATTTATTAACTATTGTTAATTTCTTACTTCATACATAAATATCTTTCTTTTACTATTGATTCTCCAAATAGTATATTTCTTTCACTGTCCATTGTTTTCAATCTTCACCCTTTTCTTTAAAAACAGTGAGGTTTGAGCCCTTACTCAATTTTTGGAATGATCAAATAACTAACACAAATATTACTATTGTACTTTTGGTAAACTTTTATAACATGCTTAGAACCAAAAATTGTAACAAAACACCGCGACAAAAGAAATAGCAACAAATAAACAGACTCAACAATAGGGAAGATTTCAGAAGAAAACAATACACAGTAAATAACAATAAGTTTTTGAATTTAAACTAAAAATAAAACAGTTTTTGCTTTAATGAAAGTTGATAGGCACACTATAAATGGTTAGGCGCTTATACTTACATCAAACCCTACGTAATGTACCACCCCCGGCCGAGTTAAAATGCGTAACCGGAAAAGAAGGTGTGCATGCCTGGCACGAACACTCAAAGCGTGTTCTAGCGTGCTGCTCGTACTGACTCAGAGCAAGGGTGAGATGTAGGTGTAAGGGCAGTGCGTGTTCGTCGGGAACCTAGTGCATAAGATCGGTCAAGGCCCGTTCTTACACTGAAAATTGCGAATTGCGAATTGCGAATTTGGGTTTTAATTGCATTAAGGACACTATGACTAAAAGGCATTTATTCTTTACCAATTTAGAAAAAAAAAACATAAGTAACATTGGTTTGAGTTTTTTTTTTGGTACCTTATATTTATTTTTAAATTTCAGATTGTGTGGGACCCGGACAAGAAAAAGTGGGTAAACACCGAAGGTGAAGCCGCCGGCGAGGAAGCCTTCAAGCCCCCGCCGAAAATGGCTGACCTCATGCCAACGGGGGCAGCCCAACCGCCACCACAGATGCAGGCACCCGCTCCGGGACCACCAGCTCCGGCTCCAGTCATGGCGATTTCCACCCCCAGTCCCGGATACGTTCCCGGTGGAATGGCTCCGGCTCCCACGATGAACGTGGATCCCGCGGCTTCGTTGCCCACAGGGATGGCGGCAGCCCCACAGGGAGCGGCTCCCAAGGTCGGCGAACCCACCAAGGTTCCCAACCTGCAGTCCAACATGTTCAAGATGCAGAGGAATCGAAGTGAGTTTGGAACGGCTTGCAATGTTGTACAATTTTGGAAATTTATGAAATTGTTTCATTCTCAAGCTCTGAAAAAATCGTACGTTGATGTGTTCAACCCATCCGGGGCGGCCCCGAGCCGGCCAGCGGAATCGATTATGGCGCCACCGGTGCCAACGATGCCCACGCCCCAGGCAGGATTCTTCGTGCCCGGTCCGGCGCCAGCCGGAGGCGCACAGTCCAACGACACTGCGGCAGAGGTGAGTGAATGTTTGCTTTAATTTAGAGGATGTAATTTCAATATCCTTTTGTTTAGGGAGTGCCACAGTTCTACAATCCCAACCAGTACGCGGGAAGTTACCAACAGTAGGGTGGACTCTAGAAAATCGTGAATGTCCGTGGAGTCGAACGTATTACGGCTCCTGTTGTGCAAAGTTTGGCAAACAAATGAAACATTTTTCTTTAAAATAATCAAGTTTGACTCTCGACTTTTGTAAATGATTTGTTTGTATTTTTTTTCTGTTTGTGTATAAATAGCAAAAGTATATCTTTATTTTGCCCGGTTAGCGCTAGCCTAAGTTGTATTATAATTAAGATGTCCCCTTTTGTTTTAGTATTTAGATGAAAATCAAGGCGTATTTGTTTGGAAAATAAAATATCTACAGCACACATTTATTCAATTATCGCGCATGCATCGCAAATCGAACATAAAGTTTGCTCATTTATGTTTCGTTCCAATTGCGGTAGCGTACCGCAAAGGTTTTAGTCAAAAATATAGTTCCGGGGTAGCGACAAAAAAAATAACAAGCGAAAGCACTTTGAAAAAGCTTGCTGGAAGCTGAGAGAAGAGTATAGTGAGGTAATGTGATATGTATTAACCTTTACTTTTATTAGATCTTTATTTTCCCCCCTTTAGAGTTATTTTATTTGTTTTTTTTTTTCGAAAGGGTGCAGAGCTGAGTTTAAATTTAGGATTGAAAAGTATGACTCTATTCATTCGCGTAAAAGACAGACAGAAAAAAAATCTAGGATGAACGTTTGAAACCACTTTTAGATAGCAAACAGGAACAATTCAAGGCACGTGTTTTTTTCTAAAATGAATGAGAAAACGTGCGTGATGTTGGTGAGAGTGTTATCGCTGGAGTGACGATGAAAGGACGTGGCGTCGTGTATATTTCCCATTTAGTGAAATTCACAGTATGCAGTTGAACATTAATAAAGCATCTATTGAATAATCACTTGTTGGTATATTTGATTTAATGCGTAAAGAAATATCACACTTTCCGCGTTTTCGCTTATCATTTTTTTTTTTTTTTTGATTTGGATAAAGCCATTTACATATTCTTTTGACAAAGAACTTTGTGCTGCTCTATTTAAGATGTGGTGCCAATCCAAGAAAAGCCATAACAATAAATTTGACAAAATAAGAAATTAAATTATTTTTAAACATAAAACAAATAAAATTTAAATTTATAAAAATAACAAATTGAAAAATCGAAAAACAAACAAAAGTACTCAATGATTCTCGCTAAAGTGTCATTCAGAAAAATCGAAACACGAAATTTGTATAATTTTCTTCTAAACATTTCTTTAACCTAAAATTTGACATCAAACATGCTCCAAAGTTATCAGATTTTCTGTAATCTATGATGGTGAGTTTTAATTTTTTTAAGCGGTCCAGAAGTTTTGTGTTTGATTTGAGTTTGTAAACATTAGCATTCTTAATGATTGATGATTTCAATGACTTATTTCAAGAAGAAAAATATGAAGAAGAAGAAGCTCAAACCGATGTAGTGGAATTTCATCTTAGGAATTGCCTCGTTCTCTACAGTTATTTTTTAAGGTCCAGAATTTAAGAATTTTGGTTCTATTGATTGTTTTTATTTTTTCAATTTTGAGAATTTATTCTTGAATTTTGAAACTATAAATTTTTTAATTCAGAAATTTCGATTTCACCTCCGTGTACGCACGAGAGCAAGCAGCAGTGAAGTGCTCTGTGCTCTACCGTTTTTTCGAAATTTTTCGCCGTAGTTGATTGTGATTACCCGCGAGTTTGCTTCTCCAGCATGCCAAAGGCCGGCCGTGGCCGTGGCAGTTCGAGTGCGGCCTCGAAAAACCCGCGAAGTTCATCTACCGGCCGTGTGCAAAAAGGTAAACAAACCAACGCCGTGTCGGCCGCCATCGCGCAGGGGAGCGTCAGCGCAGATGGAATCGACAAAAAGTTACCACATCCCGGATATGTTCTGAGATTACCAGTGCGAACCCGTTCCGGTACTTCCGGTGCCATGACCAGTGGCACATCAACATCCGCCAACATCCCCATCAGGAACGAGTTCCAGATGCTGAGCGATGATGAAAACAACAACAGCAACACCGACGGTAGCACTGCCGACGACGATGACGATGACGGGCGTGCACGGAAAAAGTGTCGACGCCAAAAAAGAACAATTGGGTACTAAAGCCCTATGCCAATTTTTATGTACAACGGTAAAAAACACGATTAAAAACCATTTCTGATCACTTTTTTTCATTTTAATGCAAAAAAAATATTGACAAGACAACATTTTTTTCGATGGATCAACTATGGTCCCCTTGGAACGAGCTGTCAAGTAGGAGCTTTTCTGTCAAGAAGGACCGCGAGGTTAATTTTTCAAAATTGATTTAAAAATCCATTTTAAACTCTTTGTGGTCGTACAAAGGGTCATTGTACTCAGGAAAATAAGCTTTATCGCTGTGAACAATAATATCAGCAATCTAAGCTTCATTTTAGGACCCAATTCTCCAAAGGAACGTTGACCACCTGCAATTTTTGTTTTGGACACGTTGGCGGACGATGTTGACGAGTTGCTGGAAGGCCTCGGATATTGTCTGAAAATCGATAAGTCGTCAGTGCAAGTCTACACATTTGACGAAAAGAACTGGAGAAATTGAAGAGTAAAAACTTCAAGTTCTACACATTCGACCCCGTGCAGAAGACAGCCGTTAAGGTCGTCTTGCAGGGGTACCAAGACCGCCCGATCTCCGACCTCAAGAAGGACCTCTCGGGTGCTGGAATAACGCCGCGTGACATAAAAGTCCTCTCGCGGAAGACAACAGTCACAGGTACACACACCTGTTGTTCTTCGACCGCGGCACCGTCAAAATTCAAGACCTGCGGCGAACTAAGGCGTTGGACGGGTTTTGGGCAAACTGGCGGTTCTATTCAAAGAACCCGTCGGACGCAGCACAATGCCACCGTTGCCAGAAATTCGGCCACGGCTCGCGGAACTGCAACCTCCCGCCCGCTGTGTGAAGTGCTATGCATCACACCTCTCTGTGGCGTGTGCACTGCCGTGCAAAGCGGACTTAGGGGACAAGGCAGAGCAAACGAAGGCGCGCATCAAGTGCGCCAACTGTGGAGGTAACCATACCAGCAACTACCGTGGATGCAACGCACGGAAAAACTACCTCAAGTAGCAGGAAAAGAGGAAGAAGAAAGCAGCAGCGTCCCACCCTCCTCAGCGAAGCACGAGCGTAACCGTGCCGGCAGCTGGTCATCGTACGGTTCCAGCGGACAGCTCAGCGTTCCCTCCTGGATGGGGGCGATCGTTTGCCAGCGTGGTCGCTGCCGGTAGCGGCAATGCGGCCCAGCAAGAAGTTACCGGGGAAGATCTCTTTACCCTGCCAGAGTTCTTTGCTCTCGCAGGGGGGATGATGACGCGGTTTCGGACCTGCCGTAACAAGGCGGAGCAATTCCTGGCCCTTGGGGAGCTGATGATCAAGCACATCTATAAAGGATAAAAAACTGTGATCTAGTTTTAAGCTTTCTCTATTTCTATCCCCTTTCCCTTTCAATTTTAGTAAGTTTATTTTTATTTTTTTTTTCTTACTCTTGGTGACACTTTTATTTACAAGCAAAAACTGTTCCAAAATGGATTATGATGTAACACACAGCTGAAAGGAACTCCAAAACTCTGTTATGTACCTCAAAAGCACTTATTGTATCTTGATTATTCACCAATAAAACCGAATTGAATTGAATTGAAATTTCGATTTGTTTTAATTTTTGGAAATTTAAAAATCTGTTTTTACTATTTTTGGATTAAACAACTATACAAATCTTATTATTTAATTTCTGAAACTTTGAATGTTGGAGCTTTCGTTTTTGAATATTTTGATCTCTTTATTTTTTCCTTAAAAATGTTTAAATTTAGAAAAATCTAGCTATCTAAAATCAAAAGGGAAGCCAGATTCTATTACGTCCAATCAAGCTCCTGAAAAGTGCAAAAAATGCCTCACGGCAAGAAAAAGAGGCGGTCCTCAACAGCAGGATCGGCGGATTTGAAGAAGCTAAAGAATGCCGAAGCGCTAGCTGCAAAGCCAGGCAGTTTGAGCAAGAGCTCAAATCTCTGAAGTTGAACGTGATCGAAGTCTACAAGAAGACGAGACACAACAAGGACATAAAGTATCGTGATCAACTGTACCTGGTTCATTTCGATAAAGGAACATCGAAGCCAAATGCTTGAATTGCGGTGGCGACCATTCGACCAAGAATCGAAGCTGCCCAAAACGTGCTGAGTTTCTAAAAAATCGTCAGCAAACGACGACGAGGCACCAACCAAATCGTCGCAAAACACCACCAGCATTCACGGACGTTGATTTTCCTGCTTTTGCGTCACCAGGAGCGGGATCTGTTCGAGTGGTTGAATCAGCGACAAAAAGTTGCAGAGAATACAACACCTCCTGGCTTCAGTCAGCAACCGAGGGAAAACCAACCAGCATCAACGGATGAAGGCAGTAGTGACCTGTTTTCACCACAAGAACTTCTGAACATTTTCATCGAGATGACAACAACACTGCGTGGTTGCAAAACTCGTGTGGAACAAGTGAGAACGCTTGGAGGATTTATCTTAAAATACAGTTCGTAGTTTACTCGTTCTAATGATTCTGAATTAGGTTTTACAGCGTGACGTCACGAGCGCACACGCACACACATTTTTACTGAGACACACGTGCAAAAAATGTAAACAGTGCAGCCAAGCTGTCAAATTTCTAACCTAAAAACCGAGTCGACGTAAAACCTAATATTTCAACGATTTTTATTTTGTTTCAAGTTAGGATTAGTTGTTAAAGTGATTTTTTCTTTTTTACCTAAATGTATTCGATTCAATGCAAAAATGTGAAAAAAAATATTGGCAATAATTTAAAAACACGTTTTAATTTATTTCACAAAAATAAGGAAGCTTAAAATCTAGAAAACTTAAACCTGCTCATCGTAATAAATCTTATTTGAAAACCCAATCACCGTCTGCTTGTGCATACTGTTCAACCCGAGCAAACTCTCCATGTCCTGCATAACTTTGGAGGTCTTCCGCTTCAAATGACTCAAAGTCTGCACCACCTCCTGGTTATCCTCTTTGCTGACCATGGCCACCGTGTCCCCCACCGATTCCTCGAGCGTTTCCAACCCCTCCCGGAATCCGTACAGCTTCTGGAAGACCTCTTTCGCGAGCAGCTTCGAACACTCGAACGTGATACTCTTGTCCAGCAGGTCCTTCAGCTGTTTGACCTTACCCTGGTACGACTCGGTCAGCTGGTCAAACTCCTTGGCCAGGGCGCTGCAACCGTTCAGTCGGTGCAGCATGCCCTGCTCCAGCAACTCCAGCCGCTGCAGTCGAACGGTGTAGTTGGCGATCTGTTTACCGTAATTTTCCATCTCGTTCTCCAGATCTTTCAGCACGGAGTGCTTCGTCTTGGCGAGTTCATCCTGGACCGTGAGCGCAATCAGCTCGTCGGCCATGTCCAGGGATTCCGAGATGAGGGTTTTGGTTTCCTCGTCGATGTCGTCAAAGTCCATGGCGAAGGCACTAGTCCGGAATGTTTTATTCTACTGCCGGGAGAGATCCGCGGAACCAACGATTTGTGTTTTGTTTGAAAGTTTAGTTCGAGCACCGACCGTTTGGCAGCACAGCTGTTCTGTTTCTGCTAACTGGTATAAATATCTGGCGTCCTTTGAACTGTCAACATTACACCACCCCACGACGCTGCCCACCCCATCCCACACGGCGTAAAGAGGCGCCATCGCGAAATCCAAAACAAAACAACACGTGCGTCGCTCGTAGTGGGACGTCTTTCTTGTAGATCTGCAGTTTTAACCAGGAAGGTGCTGTGTCCTATCCCTCGCCTAGACCAGACCAAAATCCATGATAAAGCTGACAGACCAAATCTGTCAGACCAAGACTGTCAGACCAAAGAGCAAAAAGTAAACAATCTTGGTCTTCGACGTAGGTGCACACAAATCAAGAAAAGAAAATTTGAAAAAAGAATTTTATTTATCCAATTCAATGACTGGGTTTGGACTGCAAAATTGAATGGACGTCAGAAAATGATTAAACAGTGCGACGTCCTGTACACCGACAATTAAATAAGCAGTTAAAAGCCTTATTCTTCCACTTTAAGCTTTGATCGCGTTTTCGGTTTACACCTGAGAAATCTTGAAATTATTTATACGGATTTGTGATTCCTCTCTTTCCACCATTCCCTTGGTTTTAACGATGGAATCCAGCGAAAGTGAAGAGTGTCTGGGAATGGTGCAATCTCCACCGAGGTTAGGCCTCTGCGAGGTCTGCAACACGGGCCAAGCGAAATACACGTGCCCCAAGTGCGAGGTCAAGTCGTGCTGCCTCAAGTGCATCAACATCCACAAGAAGGAGCTGAGCTGCGACGGCATCCGGGACCGGACCAAGTACGTCGCGCTGCGTAAGATGACCAAAATGGACATGATGAGCGATTACTACTTCCTGGAGGAGGCGACGCGGTTCGTGGACGACCGCAAGCGGGACAAGATCAAGCGGTTCACGCGGTACAACAAAAACTTGCCTACGCAGCTGTTCCGGCTGCGGTGTGCGGCCAGGGACCGCGGGACGGCCATTCGGTTTCTGTTGCCTAATTTTACCCGCAATCAGCAGAACACGACGCAGCTGAACTTCAAAACGGGAGTGATTCACTGGCGGCTGGAGTGGAACTTCCCGAACGCGGAAGGGCTCGTCTTCACGGACGAGCGCTGTGACGAGAATGAGAAGCTGTACGTGCTGATGAACAAGTATCTGGAGACCACGAACGGCGTTGACTTTCCTGGGAAAAACAAACTCGAATTCTACCAGTCTCGTGGGCTGAACCAGCTTAAAGTCCTGCTAAAAGCTGAAGGGATCAAACGGTCCCGCAATCGGTTCTTCGAACTCGACCCCAAACACTCCCTCAAGGAGGCCTTCAAGGGCAAAACCATCGTGGAGTTCCCCTCGCTGTACATCCTGTTCAAAGAGTCAACCGACGGGTTCGACGTGATCGAATCGGACGAGGATGTCGAGGCGGAAACGAAAATGTACCAAAAGTTCCTGGACGACAATTACGGATATCACCGGAGGAACCAGCACGTCAAGCAGGAAGGCGAACAGGACGGTTGCTCGAAGGATGTGCTGGCTGGGATCGACAAGCTGGAAATCGCCCGGAAGAGGGAGATTCGGAGGAAGAAGAGGGAAGCGGCTAGCACGGAGCCGGCGAATTTGCTGTTTAGTGACGAGAGCTTGTGGAACCAGTACTCGTCGGATTCGGAGGATGGACAGGTCACGGAGGAGGAGGACGGGGAGATGCAGTCGCCGAAGAGGATGAAGACGGAACGGGAGTGAGGATGTTGAATTGATGTGGTACATGAATTTTATAATAGGTTTAGTAAAAGTGAAGAAATATGCTTGAAAGCATAGCTTGTGATTGAATTTAACATTAATAGGGATTAAGTTTTGTTTGAAAACAACACACTGTTGATTGTTTGGATTGAAACGGAAATACAACAATTTTATAACGAATTGCAATTAAGCATTTTATTTCATGAAAAGAAAAGAGATTTTGCCTCAGCCGAAGCGTTGAGGGCGCCAGCAACCAACGCCTTGGCCCGATCGCGCTTCCCGTTCTCCGAACCACTTCAAACAACGCGTCGTGATACATGTTCGCCATGTTGCCACACCAAATTGGGCGGGCCATACTCCGTCGAAAGCAGGTCCTTTGGCGGCATCTTTTTATGGATTGGACTTCAAATCGTATCTTACACTTCGGGATTCAAACCCGTGCTACTTGGATTACAAATCTCAGTGACTACCATAAATAATTGTAGGAGAATCCTTTCGCAAGGCAAAGATATATCCTCACGATTTGCTTTTTTGAAAATAAATTACGTCCTTACATAAATCAAAGTTTATGTTACTCTTTTCATAATATTTTCAAATTACTTCAATTACTTCAATGAAAATATAAGTACATTCAACTTTTTTTTTCATTTTCGTTATATTTCTGAAATTGATATTGTCATCAGCTACAAAAAGTACAACCAGACAGTGGTATATAGATTTCTTACAACAAATATTTTCAGTAGCCTAATCAGATTTCAATGAATGTACTGTAGTTCTAGGCAACCGGTCATCCTTGTGCAAAGCCATGATCCTTGTGGCCCTGTTGGTTATCACATCAAATCAAAACCAAATCAGATTTCAATTTTATTGTTATAAGAAAAATGCAAAAAAAGGTTACATATTTCTTATAATTTGATGATTTGGATAAATTTCAACTAACTGTTGGATGCTCGGAAACTGTTAAAAATTGTCATTTTCAGTTTTCTTATGATGAAAATGTCAAAAAATACCTGAATATGAGAAAACTTTAATTGTTAAGTGTATTTTGTAGTCTTAAAAAAGTCATTTAAATTTTTTTTGATGATTTGATTTCCATAGTTGACTAGCAAGTTTATGTCTGGAGGTTTAAAAAAAACATTTTTTGCTTTTTGGGTGTTATTCAAACCGCATTGAGTCAGGGGTATTAAAAAACACCCAAAAAGCAAAAACTGAAAATTTGGTTTATTATGTAGACCTTTTCAAAAAACACTCCAGATGTGAGCTTCAAATTTGGTCCGCGATTCAAAAACTTTGGGCACCCCTGGAATAGTGTGTAAAGTAGTAATTTAATTTTTTATCATTAAAAACCATGCCCGAGAGCATGTTTACAGCTCCCATACAAATCGAGCAACATGGAGTTAAACTTTCTGTGAAGTTTGCCATGGCACGCAAGCGAAAAGTTAAACTGCTTGTTGCACACACACACTTAATTTCTCGATACCAACTGAGCGTACCTGTTGTCTTTCCAAATTGCAAACGATTCTAAAACTGTTCCTGCAATAATTATTAACTTGTTCTTCTGATTAAATTTGTATGATCCTCAAACACAGCTGCATTTTTTTCCCTCTCTTTGGTTTACAAGGCTAAGACCGCTGTTGCTTCATCTCGCCGTAAAGCTGGCCCCTCCCTCGAAGTTCTAACGAATATCCGCACAAATACTCCACCTCTGCGACGCAATGGACCAACTCCGCGCCGCCATCAACACGCTCCGCAGCCAGTTCGACCTGAAGATGCCACGGTACCGCCGGCGAAACACCGACATCGCCGCCTACCGGGACTTTATCGCCCAGCGAGATCCGTTGATCAACATACCGGAAATGGCCAAAAGCAACGAGCTGGCCGACCGACACCGCCAGCACGGCAACCGTGCCTACGCAGCGAAACGGTTCGACGAAGCACTGCTGCAGTACAACCAGAGCATCTGTTTTGCGGAACGCGGCTCGGAACAGTTGGGAATGGGTTATGCTAATCGGTAGACTTTTTTTTTGGTGTTTGAGAATATTTAGATAACAGTTTTGTATTTTATTTAGATCTGCTGTTTACTATGAACAAGGAGAGTACGAGTTTGCTTTGTACAATATTGACCTGGCCAGGAAGCACAACTATCCGGAAGCTATGATGCCGAAACTATTGGCACGGGAGGTCAACTGCAAGAAAATGATCGATGAAGGTAATTCGAAGGGAACTGTTCCAATTCCGGTTGTGCAAATGAACGTCGAAGTTAATCCAACGATTCCATTCCTGGCCAAGGGAATTACAATGAAACAGTACGGAGAAATGGGTCGAGGGCTAGTTGCTGAGAGAGACTTCACCACCGGAGACGTTATCCTCGATGAAAAGGTAGATCTGTGTTTCGTTTCCTGTTTTCGAAACTACTTGAATTGTGGCCACTGCGGATCCGAGTTTTGTAGAAGCTTGATTCCATGCCTCGGCTGTGTGATGTTTATGTACTGTTCGGAGAAGTGTCGGGAACAGGATCTACGGATCACTCATCGGTTCGAGTGCAGCGTGGCATCAAAGCTGTTCAGTGTGACCGATTTAACTGCGATGATGATGGCACGGTTGTTCTTTTACGGTCTTACGGCCTTCGACGACAACGTTAACAAGATGATGAAGTACTGCCTGGCAAACGCCGGTACAGGTTCCAATCCATTCGAGCTGGAATTCGCCAATCTGAACCGTGTGGACATCTTCAAGGTTCTGCATCAGACCAAAGCTCGGTACGATCCCACCATTGAGCACGACTTGAAAGTGGACGCTGCCGCGTACCACTTGATCTTCATGAAGAGCCCTGCCGTCCAAGCTATCTTCTGCACCGCAGCTCAACGTAACTTTATGCTACGCTGCTTGTTGATCCACGGCCGCGTAGCATCAACGTTGGCTCTCAACCAAAAATATGAACCAAACGGATTTACGGCAAATTTTTCCCCCCTTGCCACGGTCTGCAATCACTCTTGTGACCCGAACGCAACAACCATTGTCGATTCCGGATCGATAAAGCTAATCGTTCTACGCCCCATCGTGAAAGGTGATCAGATTTTGACCACGTACGGACCGGCCTGGTGGCGAGCTCAGTACTGCCACGACGTGAATTTCGACTGTAATTGTCCGTTTTGTGACGAGGGTTCCGAAGGGGAGAAGTGGCAAGCGGAGCAGGACCAAGCGCCGATGATGCCTCCCAATCCGCCAAAGGACCTGTTTTCGACGGACGGGGACACGTCCAATTTGGTGTACAAATTGGGCCGATTTCAGCGAATTGTGAAATTTCTGGCGCGCGAACACTTGGGCCAACTTTTCGGAGACATGGCGAACGTGTATCATGACGCGTTGATTGAAGTGGTCCGACAGGAGAACAGGAAGCGCGATCGAGCCAAGGTGTGGATTGGTGGCGCTGTCAACGCTGCGACTGAGGTTAAATCTCCGAAAACCATTTAATTTTTGATGAAATAAAATGCTCAATTGCAATTCATTATAAAATTTGCGTATTTATTTAAATTTTAATCCAAAAAATCAACAGCGTGTTGTAACAACTTGGATCTCTTCCGGAAAAGATCCTGCAGCAATTTTGTATGGTTTTGCGGGGAGAGTCGGAGAAATTTAAACAAATCTCTTCGTGCACCAGCCAATGGAGTACCCGACAGTTTACAGTTCAATGTAAAGGCTGCGTCATCAAGATTCAGTCCAGATTCGATCATCTAAAACCGCGATTAAGGAGGCACAGGAAGGTTTCTTTCTTATCAATAATTGGTCATGTTGCAGTTTCCACACCACAGAAAACTGTTGCGTTTCCCCTCAAATTAGGTAAATACTTGACATTCCCGTCCATATTTGGCGAGTCAAATCGACCCGAGAATTGGGCATAGGGGCTTCTTCGCATACACTTGTGCGACTCGCGTTTCTTGAACTGTTCAACCCATATAACACTTTTTTTGGGTTCTAGTTCCTGAACCTCGAGACCTGAATTCAAAAATTCGTATGAAAAAGTGAGATAATGAACTCAGTCAATCATGATTTTTATTTTAAGGGTGCATGGGATTTTTCAGTTCAACTATGATTAATAGAGTAAATTTTCAAAACTACCTATGAGTCATGGGTTTCCTATGCAGATAGGACCTTTAGAAAATTTATTCAAAAATAATCTACACAAAAGTGTGTAATGCAACTTGAAACAGTTTCTTTTTAAAAAGTGTAGTCCTACGTTAAATTGCCACCATTTTTGACACCTAGTGGTGCAATCGTCAGCTCCACTATCTTGGTTTTGTTTACAATTTTTATACCAGTTTCGCTTGGCGGCTCCCGCTACCGCGTCTTATCACCCTTATCAGTACACGTGGTTGTTGATTATTATGAAAGAGTGGATTTTACATACATACATAAGAAGCAAAGAAGTTTTTAATCATTCTTCCAAAATCATTGAATGAAAATTTGCATTAATTTCGCGAACAACCATGTCGTCATTCCGTCATCTCTGGTGTCAATCTCCGCGAAGACGACGTCTTGTTTACAATCGCGAGCCTCACACGCAACTTGTTTACAAAGTATCGCGAGTCACTTTCAGTGCGGCAGTCAGCTGCTGATAAGCCAGAGTTGCTGCTGTAGCACAGTGTTGTGATGTGTAATTACTACGTCGGATCAGCGGTGATAGAACAACGTGCTAAGTCGAGGTTCTCGTCGCGATAATCAGCACTTTTGAGGCTGCGGCTGCACTTTCCTTACAACTGTCTGTCCAGTGCAGTTCGAAGAAGCGGGACATAAGCAGGTCGTAGCTTTCACAAATACTCACTCGATCGTACAGCGTGTTTAGCCTCAAGGAACAGGTTCTCCGCTGCCTGTGTAGTTGTGTGTCCTCTCCTAATCGCTGAAGTATCTCCAGTTAGCATAGAGCGAGAAACGTAAATAAGGCCTCAACCATGCTGCCACGGGCCAGGCAATTGGCGCTAATAGCACTTCGACGTAGTAGTAGTAAAATGGTGCTGGAACGCTCAACACGTGCATTGACCACCAGTCCGATTGTTTCGGCCGCGGCCAAACCTTCCCCGCAGGCTCAGCAGCAGCCGCAGGCTGTGGTGACCAAGCCGGATCTTCCCCCAGCATCGCCCAACGAAACGTACGAGGTGAGAGTTTAAAGACCTGTCCCAAATCTGCTCTTGCTACAAATTAAAACAATACTGATTACGATTCTAGAATGCAGTTCATGCGCTCAACTCGCTCCAGTCCAATTACAGCGTGATGCAAAGTTCGATCGCCCGGACGCACACGTCCGACTCGGTGCACATCCAGGAAACGGTCAAGTTTCTCGGCAGAATTGGGATTAGCCCGGAGCGACTCGATCAGCTGCCTGTGATTTATGTATCTGGTACGAAGGGGAAGGTAAGTGAGAGAACTCGTAATGCGTACGAGGAAAGAAGCATTAGGAATGTTATGTGTTTGTTTTATGGTTTCAAAGTTTCGTGAAAGAACCTGATAAAAAGTCGTTTAACAAGTGATTAATTATATTCCTGAAACACAGTGAATCATGTGCAAACTACGACTGGACTTATGACTTATCGCTCTCATGACATTGACGAACGGAAAATCATTAAGAACACAAAACAAATTTTTAAAGGATTTTTTAATAAAATAAATACCAGGGAAACCTAACAATCTGATTTTAAACCAACAAAGTCAATCTAACTAGTAGTTTGTAAAAATTAATAATAAAACACGGCTCATCCTCTGTGTAACCTGGTTATTTTAATAAAGCTTTACTCGTAATCAAGAACAAATTATCAATTTTTTTAAATTTTTATTAAAAAGATCAGAAAATTTAACAAAAGTTTCATTTCTTAACATTGAAAATCTTGCCTAGCAACAAAAGCTGAAAAAATACAATTTATTTTGTCCTTTTGAAAAGTTAGACTTGATCTCCAGAATTTGTATTTATTTTTATCGGATGTGATCAGATAATATGACAATATTGTCATTTTCAAGCATCCTAAATAGGTCCAATAGTTGGTGAGATCAAGGTTGTTAAAATATAAACTTTCAGTTCTCACTTCTCAGTGACTACAATGGATTGGCAGATTCGAGTGAAAGAAATTATAGTTCTCTCATAAGGAATACATTTTAGCAAAAACCAGTCCTCCCGAAACGCACGCACTCCGTACAAGTTTTCAGTGCAGATGAACCGCAAACACAACAGGCTACCATGTTCGAGTTCTCCCTGCACGGCGCACTCAAGTTTACACGCGGTGTAAACACGGGGTGCAACGCCGTGCGTGCGAAGAGCGTATAAAGAGACGACTTTTTACACCTTAGTTTCCATCCACCCCGGGATTCGAACTGACGACCTTTGGATTGTTAATCCAACTGCCTACCAGCGACTCCACCGAGGCAGGACACAGGGAGACGACTCCTACACCTGGAATGAGCTAACGAACTAACATTTACTTCCCGTCCGACGGAAGGCGTGATCAGACAAATCTCGTCTCGAAAAATGCCACCGGGACCGTCTGGGATCGAACCCAGGCCGACTGGGTGAGAGGCAATCACGCTTACCCCTACACCATGGTTCCCGGTATATATCTGCATTAATTTGGCTTACTGGGGAAATTGTAAAAATATGTTTACAGATCTGCAAAATGCCTGGGGCTTTAAATGTTTTCTATTTTATTTCATAAATTTGTTGAAAGACTGGGTATTATATTTACGTATACATAAGGCTACCAACTCTTGCTGAGCAAAAATCCGTACACTTAGCCGATATGACACCATGGTATAACAAAAACTGTCAATGAATTATTTAGATAAATTAAATTAAATAAATTTGAGAATTAAAAATTAAAAAAAAACTGTGTCATTTTCACAGCTAACGAATTTCACAAAATGCTATCAGAGTGCTTATGACTTGCACGTTTAAAAGTATTCATAAAATAAACCGTGATTTGAATCAAATCATCATGTTCGTAATTTTTTTTTTGTTATGGCCCGGTATGCTCTTCGAAAGAAAGGGGGTCAAGAAACAGCTTTACGAACGGCAGGACAAAAAAGAGGGAACGTTTTATTGAGGCTTTTCTTCACCCTCTCTGGCTTGCTTTCGCTACCGCTGCCCATTTGAATTTTTTCTTGACCGCTTCTTCCGAAGTGCATACCTTACATAAACATTTAAAAGTTAACGAAATGTCAAGTTTGATTTTACGAATAATATCGTTCTAAGTGTTTTCACGAACACTTTTCCAGAGTTTTTTTATTCAAAGGTCCTATAACATGTAAAACACAACAGTTTATAGGACCTTTAAAAAAAACTCTAGATTTGTTAATTCAAATGTTCAAATGTTTTCACAAGTTTTAGAAAGTTATTGGAAATGGATAAATATATTCTGTAAAGAGTTTCTAAAAGAACAATTCTAGAGTTTTTTTTAAGGTTCTATCAACATATGAAAGACAATAGTTCAAAAACTCTAGAATTATTGATAATCAAGTTTGAATTGAGGAAACCCCGGAAAACTTTCCCTTTTTAAATTAAACTCACAGAAAAATATAAATTTCTAGTTAACAAAAGCTTCAACCAAATCAAAAAAGCAATTCAATGATCAAAAAGTTGTTAAAATTCCGTACAAATGCGTATTATGCGTAAAATTCCCTACAAAAATTCCGGCCTATTAAAAATCCGCGAAGAGGTTCGGAAATCCGTATGGTAAGGAAAAAATCCGTACAGTTGGTAGCCTTACATATACAGTATTTGTTCGGTAACTGGGCTGAGAACGTAGCCCAGTCACCGAATGTTGCTCGTTAACTGGGCTGAACAAAAAATAACGAGGGGACCACCGATGAATAATATTTTCCAGATGAAATATAAAAATTAAAGTTACTCAAAATTATTTACAATTCTTACTTTTCATATTTCTTTAATTGTAACTTGAAATTTAACAAAAGTTTGAAAAAAGTTTTTTTATTTATTGAATATGATTTTTGCATCCATTAACCCCTCGGTCATTTTGGTTTGTTTTGGTTTTTTGACGTTTGTCTGCATTTTAACTGGGCTACGGCCCCGTTATCGAGCGCCCAGTTAAAAAGCAGCCCAGTTGAACAACGCCCAGTTACCGAACAACTACTGTATTTATGACTTTAAATTTGGAAAAAAATGTCATGTTGAATTATTTTTCATCAAACACTGGCATCTGGGGAAAATCAGGACAAATGTAATGAATTAAGACTGCTATTTAAGCCATTTTTTTTGCATATTATTTTGAATTACTTCGATTAAAACAGGAACAGAACAAAACAGTTAGTACACCAATTTAAAAATATTGTTCTCAAATCTCCTTTACCTATTTAGACTGCAGTCCCGATTTAGCACAGTTGGCGGTAGTAACTTAAAAATAATTTGTTAATAGTAGTTTATGCAACAAGTTGCAAAAAGAGGATTTTTTCAGCACGAGTCGTACATTTATCCAACGAGGTTCACCGAGTTGGATAAATACGAAGAGTGCTGAAAAAATCAAGTTTTGCAACGAGTTCCATACAACATTTTTTGCAATTCCAAAAAACAGGCACTGAGTGAATTTTTATGTAAAATTTTCATGTATTTTGTCAATAAATCGTTTTAATAAAAAAAAAGTTGAAAAGTGTTATTTTTCGAAACAAGTGCTGAAAAGTTCAACTTTTCAGCACCCATTTGAGTGCTGAAAAGTAGAACTTTTCAGCATTTATTTTGAAAAGTGTTGCTATTCTATTCTGTTATTTTTGGTACAGAAAAGTAGGCTATTTCGTCGTTCAAGAATGACAGGAATAGTAAGTAGTTTCACGGCGGAATTGCAAAAATATGTTTTATATAAAACATGAAATTCAAAGCTTATGTTAAACTCAATATTAACTGGTATCATTTTAATTGTTGTCGTTTCTTCTTTTTTTTAGACATTTCAAAGAAATTTTCCAAGCTTTTCTAGTCATGTCATACAAAATAATATATAAAGTAAATATATTTATAAAAGACTTGACTTATTACATTTGAATCACATTTGATTAAAAATTGTAGCACGTTTAAAATCGTAAGCACAAGCTTGTGCTGCAGCAAAGAACAAAAAAAATATCAAATTTTAATTTCTTTTATTCTATTTAAAAACTGTTGTCATTTTTTTAAATAGAGTATAGATTATCACCAATGCACAGTACACTGTGCAATGGAGCACCGGATTCGAGTGGTACCTAGAAATGACAGTTTTCCTCGCAGTTCTCCCATAAGAAATACATACATTGTAGAAAAAAGCAAAAACTGCTCGAATGGAAGTACTCCATTGATATTATTGAGCAAATTCTATAATTTTATGCTTGAAAAACATAACAAATATAATGAAAACATTGTTTTTTTTACTGTGTCAAAAATTTCCCGGGATTTCGAGAATTTTAAAAAATATTTTTCCCATTTCCCGGGAAATTCAAAACCCGGGAAAATTGGACGCCCTAATAAAGAGGATAAAATTGAAAAGCTTAATGTCTATCGTATGTTATGTCGTAAATTACATATTGTCGAATAAATAGTCATTCAAACAACGGGCGCGTTTAGTTATTAATTTATGTGTTTTATTTAGTTATTTTCTCTTTCGGTTAGTTCAAGCTTTCCACAGCCGGCTGTCTAGGCTTGAACTGTTAAATTAAAATTTTAGAACTAAACGAGATCTCTCTGCAGCAACATCAGATGTTTGCCTTGAGAATAATAATTAAAACCCACAATAATTAAACGGGAATTGTCTCGACAGCAGCATCCGATTGCTTGCCTTGAGAATAAAACTATAACCTTTAAACACACTATGCCAATGGTCGCAACGCTTGCTTAGAGTGTATCCTAGACCTTATACCTTCCCAAAAACCGTCCAACTCCAAGCGAAACTTACTTGAGGATACCGTGGAGATTTTCCCTTAATACTCTGAAAAAAGTGGAGCATCAACACTTCCCGTCTTCCAAATCCCTTTCCTTGTCCCTGGTGCGCGGTGGAGATGGGAGCGGCCGGCAATGGACGGCTGTCATCGTGGTGAGAATCTGGTTCAGGTGGAATTGGTTCTATTCCCAATTATCAATCCTAGGCAACTTGGGCTTAGACAATCATCACATCACATGGTGAAATCCAGTCTGCAATCCGCTAAAATCACCGTCTCCTAGCGAAGCGAAGCGAAGCGAATTACATATTGTCGAATAAATAAATAACAAAGTTGTTTATAAATCTAAAAATTACCTCATTATCATTCCAGGGCTCAACCTGCTCGCTCGTGGAATCAATCCTGCGCGCCCACGGCTATCGGACCGGCTTCTTCAGCTCGCCGCACCTGGTCGCCGTCACCGAACGCATCCGGCTGGACGGCATACCGATCCAGTCCGACCACTTTACGGCGCACTTTTGGCGAGTTTACAACCAGCTGCTCGCCACGCGAGACCATCCCCGGGACATGCCAGCTTACTTTAACTTTTTAACCATTTTGGCGTTTGATATGTTTTTGCGCGCCAAAGTGGACGTTGCGGTTGTGGAGGTTGGCGTTGGTGGTCGGTACGATTGTACGAATGCGGTTCGGAGAACTTCGACCGTTGGGATTACGTCGTTGGGGTTGGAGCATACAAAACTATTGGGGGATACGCTGGAGGAGATCGCTTGGCAAAAGGCTGGAATCGTTAAGGAGGGCTCGGATGTGTTTACCGTGCGCCAACCGGACGGATGTTTGGACGTGATCGCGAACGAGTGTCGCAAGCTGGGAGCGAATCTGCAAGTGGTACGGGACTTTGACGATTACCAGTGGCAGCGGAAGCCAGCGCTAAGTGCAAACAATTTAGCAATTAAGCTCAACACTTCACTGGCGATTGAGATAGCGCTTAATTGGATTGGTCGCACGCGTCCAGAGCTACTCGCGAAGAAAGGTGTGCTATCGGAACAGGTTGCGCAAGGCGTTGAGTCGTGTTTTTGGCCGGGACGGTGTCATCAGGTTAGGAAAGGAAACAAACGAATATTTCTGGACGGGGCACACACGGTTGAGAGCGTGGAGCTTTGCGCCAAGTGGTTTCAGTCGTGTCAGCGAAAGGAAAATCCCAAAGTGCTAATATTTAACGCAACTGGAGATCGGGACACGCACAAGCTGCTGGAGATTTTGGGGAAAAACGTGAAGTTTGATAGAGTTTATTTCACGCCGAATGTTGCTTCGCTGAAATCAACTAATGTTGGTCAGTTGCATTCAATTTTATAGATTGCCTTCTGAAATAATTATAACATCCTACAATTTCCGCTTCAATTCCAGATTCCGTCAACCTCAACTTCCCCAAAGATGAGCAGCTAAAGCGTTGCGAACAAAATTGTCAGCTTTGGCAGGAGCTGCAGACACGCCGAAACGGATCTTCCAAAGCCCAATGTTCGGCCCAGGCGCTGGCCGCCGTCGGATTGGCGTTGGAACAAGTCGACAACAGTTTTGCGGCGTCCCAGCAGGAATGTGATATTTTAGTAACCGGCTCGCTGCACCTGATTGGGGCGGCTCTAAGCGCGCTTAACATGGAATCGCACGTGCTTTGTCCTCGGTAGTGGTGTGGTAAGTAACGCATCATTATTATTTTTTTAAAATATTTGTCCAATGCTAAGAAGAATGTAAAGAATCATGACAACACATTTTATGCAAATGAAGTCGCGCTGCTTTTTTTCGCGAAATGGCACAGAAAAGAAAGCCCCCATTCACAATGTTGGCGACGGCGACGAGGTCTCGTCATGCAAATGAATGCAAACGCACTCCAATTTCTACAAGTTGGAAAAGCAGAGGAAATATGCAAAACATTGCATAAACCTTGGCATAAACTCTGGTGTTGGTAAAGTTGGGTGATGGCACAAAAATGTTGTGAAACAAGTGGCGGGAAAAACGCGCGAGTGTCTTTTCATGGTTATGCATGTAATTAAAATGGCGGCGGCGTCGTCGTCGTCGAGAGGAAAAATAATTGGAAGTGCGCTCAAAAAGGCAAGTCAACCGAAGCTGGACTGAAATAATAGGTTTAGCAGTAAAATGTGGTGCATCTTTTCAAAATGGTGTCGACGCACTGCGAGTTTTAACTTTGTTAAGTGAAAAGAAGTCGAAAATCCATGTTCTTCGTTGCGAAATAATGTTTGAGCCGATAGAAGCCATAGAAAAGTATAGCAGTAGCAAGTTTGTTTCGTTAAAACAAGAGTACCGTAAACCGGGGTGACTTAGATAGGATTTCAATTTGTCAATTTGTTAAAATCATATTTAATATGTTCAAACTTTATTTTTACGTTAAATGTACCATCACTAAAGTAGCTGATATAGCTTGTAAGAAAAAAAAATCAATGTTAAGTTAACTAAGTTTATAAGCTTTTTAACAAAATACATATAAATTTTAGGTAAAATTGTTAAAAAGTCGGAATTTTGCCTGAAATTTGTTAAAACTAGTTTTGTTTACAAAATTATCGATTTCTATTGCATTTTATACTGAATTCGAAGCACGAATCACAAGTTTTCACATTTTACATGAAATTTGTTCAACTGAAAATGCCTATAAATTTTGAGTTTTTTTTTAAACTGTGTTTCAAAAACACATAATATTTATTATTTACAAACTTATTTAACCTTCTACTAGTGGAAAATTGTCCAAAGAATCCGAAAATTCATTCCGTTTTCCGATTAAAAATCATGATCATTGAGAAAATCATGACACTTTGAGCAGTTTAAAATAATGACTTCCATCAACATTTTCTTAACTATAGTTAACTAACTTTATAAACCTTTCAAAAATTTATGAAAAGTTCTTCTTGAAGTACTTTGAAACTTCTCTACCACGGTCAGAATGTTTCTGAACCATTCCTTACGTATTTTAAATGTACTCATCATTTTGCGGAAAAATCGCAAACCTATCAAAGTCACCCCGGCTATCAAAGTCACCCCGTTTTACGGTATATAATTTCTCGTCCCGAGATTTCCCAAAAAAAAAAAAAAATAATTCCCGAAATTCAAGCGGAATTATGCCTTTTCTTAACATTTTGGCACTTTTTTTTAATTTATTTAAAAAACAATGAAGAAACTCAATTTTATTTTATTTTTTTTATTTTATTTAGTGTTCTTATTGAATTTATCAGTTTTTCTTAAAATTTCATGTCAAAATTTATTTCAAATAATATTAATTTCAGAACTATTCACGACTGGGAATAGTTCTTGTTTTTTTGTTGGGCAACAAAAATCACGATTTTATTGAATGAAAATAAACTATTATAATTCTGGTAAGATTTTAAACGAAAATTGTTGTTAGGGAGCGTTCTTTTATTACGTAACGCAGTTGGGAGGGGAGATGCGAAGGCCGTGTTACGCTCCATACATTTTTTTTTTCAAATTTGTATGGAAATTTTTGTTACGAGAGGGGGAGGAGGTCTAAAAATCCGATTTTTTTTTGCGTTACGTAATAACGTTACGTGATTTGAAAATAAGGAACCCCTTCCCGCCAAGATCTAAATTGAGGGTTTTTTTTACGTTTTTTATTTACCATGACAAAATTGGATGAAAATTGAATTGGTATCATAAAATGTCTCAAATAGGGTTGTGCAAGAAGGATTTGGTTAATTTGTTTAAATGTATTCAAAAAATTACAGTTTTAAATTGGAAATATTTAGGGCCATAGAGGTAAGAGGTTTAAATATATTAAAAAATATCAAATCTTTAATGTTATGAAAATTCTTTTAACCAAAGATATCGTGAAAAAGTCAATAAAAACTACCTCGTATTATATAAATGGCAAACATGTTTCAAAAACTCGCTCCAAATATATGAAAACTTTGAGTTTTGATTTCATAAAAATGTTATTTTCAAGTGAAAAAGCAGATTTGTAAATTCAATGCTAATCTATGAATGATGGGTTTAAACCAGTAAGCTTTGTTCTGGATATGGATATTATACTCTCTGTCCAAACACTGTGATTAGAAGAATAATACTTCTTAACAAAAAATTACTAATGATTATTTTTTGATATTTTGAACGAATTTTCAAATACAGCTTATAAAATTAGGAAATTTCTATATTTTCTTGAAGTTACATGTTATTTTTTACAAGCAGTCAAGGCATAAATTGATCCCTACTCTTATTTTGAATATTTAAGTTGCTAGTCTTTTCAATTATATTGCAAAATAATTATCAGAACCAGAATCAGAACAAATTTCGGTAAATTTCAAATTTCCCGGGAATTCCCGAGATTTTCCGGGCTATTTGTTGAAAATTTCCCGTCTCTCGGGAATTTTGTAACCCCGACAAATTGGACGCTCCACCTTGGTCCATCTTTAGGTGGTTAGTGCCTTCCTCACATTCATAAAGTCAATACATTCATAAAAATAGCATTCCCCTTTAACAGGTTTAACAAATCAACACTATTACTCATTTCTTTTGATAGGGTTCGCAGACCTTCAATATTTCTAGCTAATCGGCAAGGTCTGATCAAAAACCTATCCAACGATAGTTCGCATGGAAGATTCAGGCAGGTTTTCTTGCAAAAAACACCCTTTTACAATCTTCCGGACCTACGCCAGACAGATTTTGTGGCAAAAAATATGATTAATTTTATCTATGAAAATGATGAATTTTCATCAGTTTTTGATGAATATTCATCAGGTTCATATTTTTACACATTTTTTATGTAATATTACACAAATAAAGAGGTAATATTCAACCTACATAATTTTCAACATTCCAAAATTCAACTTTTTTTTCTGTGTAGGTTTCTCATAGGGGGATGGCGTCGCTATTTTTAGACCACGTTTTCCACTTTTTCTCCATCGAAACCGACTACTTTATCGACTGCATTTTGCTAGGCGAGATAGGACGCCGTCTATTTTTAGACGATGACTCACTTGCACTTTTCCACTCTTTCACTTCAAAAAACCAGATGGCAGCACGATGTAACGCCACGTCCCTATATTTCAGAACATGTTTCTGAGTCGAGATGTATACGTGAAGGTGGGTCAAATTAATAAGTTCATTTTTCGAGTGATTTTATAGCCTTTCCTCAGTTAGGTGAGGAAGGCAAGACAAATTTAAACATGTGTCTGAACAGACGCTCTTATAGGGGGATGGCGTCGCTATTTTTAGACCACATTTTCCACTTTTTCTCATCGAAACCGACTACTTTATCGACTTCATTTTGCTGGGCGAGATAGGACGCCGTCTATTTTTAGACGATGACTCAGCACTTTTCCACTCTTGCGCTTAAAAAAACCAGGTGGCAGCACGATGTAACGCCACGTCCCTATTAAATTATCCAAATACCAGGGATGAAATAATCGCAAAACAATCAATTTCACTTGCGAGCTTTCTTTACCCGCGAAAGAGAGAGTACACAGCTAAAAAAGTAGTAATCCAGGCCTTTTTGTGTTTACAAAAATTTTACATGCAGTGTGTAATATTAAGTGTTTATTTTGACGAAGGTGATGTGCATGCTTTTGCATGCGATTTTACCATCGGATTTTTTGCTGTGTAGGCGAATCACGCAAAAGAAAATCGCTCCCAAAATTCTCAAAAAAAAAAAAAAAATCAATCTGCTGATGATTTTTGTGAATTTCCTTGTCAGCACCACCTAATAATATTTATTTCACTTTGTTTACACACATTGCCCATCTACAAAATGTGACAGGTCATTTTTCGACGTGTGACGTTACACTTGCAAGTGTAGTAGTAAAAAAGATATTCCACCGAATAATCAAGATGATGATTTTTTTTTCGATTCTTTTTACCGATCTTTCGTGCGCGAGAGGGGAGAGCATGCTCCCTTCGGATTTTTTTTCTCTTGATGAATATCCAATGATTTTCTTTTGATGATGATTATTCCATCGCTGCCAAATACTAATATTTTTCAAAGAATTTCAAAATTTTATTGTTAATGCACGTTTTATCAACTGAAAACAATTGGAAATGCATTTGAATGAATTTGTTACATTGATAGGTCATAGTAACATCTATTTAAAAAAATATCGAATGACCGAAATCTCAGAGAATTGCTCACGTAGAAAGTTGTTTTTTTTCGGCCTAAATCCGAATCAGTATAAATAAAAATATGTTATTGGTGAAAATGGCGTTTTTTTGGTTTTTGATTTCTGTACGTTTTTTTTAGTGAAGGCCATTTCAGTAAAAAAATCGGTGAATCGATCTTTAAAAAAATGCTATATTTTTTTTAGAGACAATTATTACCTTTATAATCATTAAAACAGTTTGTTATTTCGTTTTGATTGTCAAAAGATATTTACATCATTTTTTATGCGATCTTCGGGAGACCTTGAATTTGTGGAACCATGTATAATTGGTACTGCTACTGATAGCCATTTGCAGTACTCTGCTTAAGAAACTTAATGAATTTTCACTATCACAACACAATTGATACTTTAAATGTGAAATGATTTGAATGTTATGAAAGACTACTTGAAATGATTCTTTATTATTGTAAAATAATTCGAACAACAATCCCTAATAACTTCAATGGGAAACACAAACCATCATTACTTCAACACAAAATTATCCCTTGCCCTCTCTCCCCTTACAACAATGCAAACACTTCTTCAAACCACTTCACCGCGATGTTCGCACATCAATTGACCTGACACGTGGTCCTCTCCCGACGTCTCATTGTATTGTGATTTCTTCCAGTATTATGCGTGACTTGTTCCGTCACACCCCTCAAATTCAAACAAATCATCACATCAAAATCGGCTGACGATAATTTTCCGATCTCCACCCCTCATTTCTTGTGGTGTAAGTCCTCAAAATATGCATAAGCTTGTTTATCTTTCCCAGTTTTCACCGATTTATGATTTGCAGCGGAAAAGTCAGTCGGTAGCAAAAATGGCTGTAATTTATTTCAGCAAAAGGGACACACAATTGGCGCGTAAATTGTGCGGCCAATTTGCCACAAAAGAGACGCAACGGATGTCAACATAATATCAATTATGTGCTTGCGCCACTTCAAAGTGGAAAGTGTTTTGAGTGGGTGATATTTCGGGACTAATGTTTATCATTATGTGTCACGTTGTCGGGGTGGGTGGTGAAACAGTAATTGAGCCATTCATGCGCCCTCGGGGGATGTTTCGGGGTGCTGGGTGATTGCTAAAAAGTGACTCCAGGAAGCAACTTGTTTGCGGGATTCGTGTTCTTTGTTATCATCTCCTGCTGCTTTCCAATCTCTGCGGGGGGGTGTATCGTAATCATTACAGATTTATTATTCGCCATCGTAACAAACACTGAGCTATTTACAAATTTGTGTCAATCTACATTCACCACATCTATAATCAAGATTACCATCATCACATCCAATCCCGCAAATCATCAGACGAAAATCTAGAGCGGACATCCGTACGACACGTTACGAAAGATTGCGGCCGCCGCAGCCGACGTGAGAAAATTGCACGGATTTTGGCTGAACTGGGACGCGAGTGAGGTGGGACAACACTGGATTGGACCTCCGCCCGCTGATGACGGTTCCTGGTGGCCGTTGATCAGTTCCTTCTCCAGGGTGGCCTGGTGGCGGAGCTGCTCGAGCCGAAGCTGGTTCTGGCGTTTCCATTTCGTTCTGGAATTGGGAGAAAATATGGGGAATGTAGGTTTTACGACTGAAATTTAATATTTTTTATATGTGTGGTGAGTGGAGTTTAGTTTCATGTAAGATTTACTAACCTTCTGTTCTGGTACCACGTTTTCACTTGTGTTTCAGACAAATTCAGTGCGTCGGCCACATCACTTCGATCTGCCACTGACAAATACTTTTGGCATCTGTAAATAAAAAATATACGATCGAAATTTTAAAATTTTGAAACATTTTTTTAAAGAATCATATTTTGAGATAATGTTGGTAAACGATTTCAGGACATTCCTAACCAGAAAAAATGGCAGAGTTTAAATAACGAGATCGATTATGCTTAAAAAAACATGAAATTGTCTATTTTAAAACTTTGTTTAATATTATTACAGAATTACAGAAATGCTTACTAAAAATGTAGAACGTATTCGAATTTAAAAACACTACCGAGCAAAAAATCCAATACTAAAATCGCTTGCAAAAGCATGCACATCACTGTTGTGAGCAAAAGCATATAATATTGTACGAGAAAACGTGGACTTGATAATCTCAAATCTGTATCCACATTAGAAAAAAGTGGGGCTGTCATGCCATAGCACACTTTTTTTTTGTAATGTTGGTACCACTGTGCGATTGTGACATTTCAGGCGTGCATCATTTGTAACGCCATCTTCGCCTTAAAATCTGGATATGAAACTCTTTAGTAAAGTGAAATTTTTGGGGTGTGTAAAATCTATTTTTTTCTTGCGTACATGCTTTTATTGTACACGTTTCTGCATACAATAACGTCATGATTCGAAATCCGGACACTTAGTAGCATATCATTTTTGTTATAGCTGGCAAAAAATCATGCAATAAGTTGGAAATGTAGAAATATCATCAGGATATAGTATAAACAGTCAGTTTCAAGAAAATCCATGCAAAATATGTCTTTTCTATCAATTTTTCGTCAAAATTTTAAAATTAAAATGACTTGTTGTGCTTCGAATCCCGGACACTGATAAAAGCTGATTCGAAATCCGGACACTTTTGCTTCGAATTCCGGACACTCGATTTTACTTATGAATCGCACAAATTTGGACTGAAATTTTAGTGAATGGCATTCTTTAGGTCTCAAATAAGCTGTTAACATCAAAACAATCGATAGTTTATATACAAATTTGCTAGAATTCAAGGAAATCATAAACATAAATTTCTGCTTTGCCTTCCCGGTGCTTCGGACGCCTATGAAATATTTCAGTTGAAATGTTTCGCATTTTTGGTAAACTTATAATTTTATTTTATTTAATTGTTTTGGCATTAACTACAGCGTTCAAACAAACTTTAAATAAAAGTTGATGTTAGAATTCATCAAATAACACAGTTTTGACATTCATAATGCGAACTTATTTCCAAATTATTGATAAAACAAGATGAAGTGTCCGGGTTTCGAAGCGTCCGGGAATTCGAATCATGACGTTATTAAATGGTTTTGCTCACGAATGTGAAGGGCATGCATTTGCAGGTGATTTTACACTCATTTTTTTTTACTGTGTAACGTAAAATCCTGTTGTCACTATCATTAGAATTTTTCCGCTAAAATAAATTTTAAATGGCTTTATCTTGAAAACGGTGCACTGAAGTCAGAAAAAAATCGAGTACAATTTATATTTTTCCAAAACTCGGCGGTAAAATTTCGCCATACTCCCCTAAGACCTAAAAAATATATTAGAAATATGGGTTTGAGGAAATTTTATTTTTCTGTGAAAAAATTAAAAAAAGATCTGCAATTTTTTACCCAGAACCTATTTTCCTGAACGGTCCATATTAATATCTACAACTTTGCGGAAAACACCAAACCAATCAGAAAATTTCATAAAAAGATTTTCTAATATTTACGTATTATTTTTATATAGACTGCTGCCAAATTTGTCTTTTTCTGTTCCATTCATCATCCCGGTACGAGAATCGAACTCACGACCGCTGGATTGGAAATCCAGCATGCCGCTAGTTGAAACTCATCCCCTACCGGTCAGTATTCCCTGTGAGTAGAATAACTCTTTGAAGTGATCTGACTTTGCCGAGCCAGACGGGAATCCAACCCATCACCTTCCGCTTACAAGGTGAAACCCGTAACCTTACGGCCACGGTAGCTCGGCTTTTAAGGAAGAACAAATGACACAAAATAGCTTCTCTGGTCATTGGAAAGACCCCTAAAAAGTTTGAGTCCAATAAAAAAAATACAAAAAATATTTTATATTGCACGAAATCTGCCGAATTCGTAGAGAATCGTTTACAAGTCTCCTTATAATTTTGGGAGCTGGTCAAAATGGGTATGTAAATGTATGAAATTCAGTATCCTGAGAAGGAATTTTCTGGGCGATTTTGTGTATGCGGCAAAGTTGTAAGCTATGATTAAGACTCTTCAGGAAAAATAGGTACACGGAATAAAACATTTTTTGATTAACTTTTTATGACCAAAAGTTGAATTTCCAAAATACATATTTTTAATTTTCTGATTTGTTTTAGGGGACTTAAAAATGTGCTTGCCACAAAAGGCGATAACTCAATAGGCGAGATCTCGAAAGAAGAAAATTCAAAAGGCGAAAAAAGTAGACCCACCACGCTAGGTGAAATAGCACAAAAGGCGAAATGGCTCAAATGGCGAAAAAGTATTATTTGATTAGGATTCTTTCTTTCTCTCAGACAATGAAGTACGAAGTGTAAACAAACAATCCATCCTGCTCGTTCGTGGATGGATTGTTTGTTTACACATCTACACTGAAATAAAAAAAAGTACCAAATTCCTAAATTCTAGGAATTTTGCCTACTTTTCTTATCTGGAGCAACATTTGAAAGGGGCGGTACGACATTGCTCTTACGGCCTTTGGTCCCATTTAAACGCGTGTAATGAAAGGCCGTGAGAGCAATGTCGTACCGCCCCTTTCAAGTGTTGCTCCAGTTATTAAGTAATCAAGAAAACCCAATTACTAAATGAGGCAAGGAGCCAAAATTCCTAGAGTTTAGGAATTTGGTACTTTTTTATTTCAGTGTAGAGTATATTTAAAAGGTTCTATAAACTATTGCCTTTCATAGGTTTATTATGTTTATAATCGGATTGATAATTGGATGTCGACATTTAAAAAAGCTCTAGACTTCGTATTTGACCTTTTACGTGGTTTGGTTGATCTGTAGTTTTATTGTGTAATGTTTATGCATTTTTAATTCTGAATCTTCATCATTCGGGTATGGGCAATGATCGCACGACCTCTGGAAGTCCAGTACGCTGCTAGTTGAAACCCCTACGGTCAGGATTTAGAGTGAGCACTTTGCTCTTTGAAGGGAATCTGACTTTAGCGTGCCGAATAGTAATCTAGAGGCTTTGTTTTGGTCTAAAAAATTGTTGACAAATCTGTAATAACTGATTTGAAAAAAGAACGGGAATATTTGAGGAAATGCTTTATAAAAAATACATTTGCCGAAAAAATACCCAAAGTCCGCGCCAGGTGGCCGTGTGCACCGAGGCCGCGGCCGAAGTGCACACGGCCACCTGGCGCGTGCTTTGTTATTTTTTCACCAAATGTGCTTTTCGCCTTAGGGACTATCCATAAACCACGTGGACACTTTTTTGGGAATCTCGTACCCCCCCCCCCCCTTCGTGGACAATTGTCCATACAAAAAAAAAAATCTTTTTTGTATGGAGCGTGGACAATCGCCATACCCCCCCCCCCTAAAGTGTCCACGTGGTTTATGGATGGTCCCTTATGTGGTTTTCGCCTTTTGAAACATTTCGCCTAATGAATTTTCGCCTTTCGAGTCTTCGCCAAACGTAAGAGACTCTTTCCAAGTGTCACCTAATTAGCCTGTAAGTTTAAACGGTCGGTACCTGAGAAACTTTTAGTCCCATTTCCAATGTTAAGAATTGAAACTTTGGCGAATTGTTCTGATCTTTTCTTTAAAAATAATTTCAATATTTCAAAGTCAGCCTTTACTTCTAAAAATAGATTACTTTGCCTATTTCAAATGGGTAATTCTCTACCAACTCACATGAAATCGGGAAAAGTTGTCCCGATCCCTCATGCCCGTTCATGATCACCCGCGACAGACACGGACGACAAAACAAAGAAAAACGCAAAAAGTAACTTTTTCGAAACTTTTTTTTCGTAAAAGCGTGATAACCCGTGATGTTTATGAGCAAACCCCTTATGTTTTTATATCAAATTTTTTGTAATTGTCTGCTCTACAACTTGGTAGAACATGTTTACATTCTAAAAAAATAACCCTGCGAAGTTAGGAAAAACAAGACATTTTAAAATGCAGATTTTTGTTCTAAATAAAAAATGTAGATTCGAAAAGTAGAAAAGGGTAGAGTAGTCATCAATGAGACACGGGGAAAAATGATAAAATGGCTCTCACAAGACGTAGTTTCAACCAATCAGGCTCATATTTGGGGGAAAGGTGTGTCTACTAGATACACGTCTGCCATAATAGTGGCTTTGGTTATGGACGCTCCCTTGCAAAGTTATTCAAACATGTTTGATTCTGAGGTGTAAAAGTAAATTATGACTAAAAATTACATTTTCGCTCATAGACTGCCATTAACACAAAAACTAATATTTCTCCAAATTTCTTTCGTCATTTCACAGAGCATTAGTTGGGCTACAATTTCCTTTCATTAGGTTTGGCCAAAATTTAAAATATACCCAGAATCCAGGGCTGTCGCATTGTTCCCCACTCCTTTCAGCCCATGGGTAACAATGAGACACTTTGATTTTTCTTCATTATTACTTTTCATAATCTATGGAAATCTTTCAAAACATGAATTGGAAGTGAATTTTGGCATATTTAGTGAGTTTGAACTTCATTTAACCAAAAATATAAAGTTATTTGGTAAAATATATGGATTTTACAAAATTTAAATATTTTTTAAGTATAACTGTTGTTATTTGAAGTTTCATGTTGACAAAATTGCTTGAACATTTTCAAAGCAAGTAATCTGCAATGGAACAATACAGAACATGATGTTTTACTAGAAAACTATTGATTTTCATAGAGTGTCTCATTGTTCCCCAGCTGTCTCATTGTTCATGCCAAGTGCGTCTACCATGAGACAGTTGAATAACTCTGGCTGTAGAGGTCGGATCGATCTCATATTTTGGTCAATGTTAGAACACATTAAAAGAAAGAAAATGCAACAAAAAGCTATTTAAAACATGCTAATGAAAAAAATACAAAAATCGTTGAAGTTTAAAAACCAAAAGTGTCTCATTGATGACTACCCTACCCTACATTAAATTTCCCATATTTTTTTACAGTTGAGTAACGGAAAATGGCAGAGTTTTTAAAACTTTTTTAGTGTTTTTTCGATGATAAATACGTTTTTTCGGAATTCTGAGAACACCATCAAATCGGGCGTCTAATTTTACATAAAAGTTCCTTTGACACCAAATTTCCATCGCATCACCGTTTCGGGCTGCAAATTATTGAAAACACCTCTTTTTTCGCATGTTCAAAAATGGAAGGGGTCATACCGTCCCTCCGTCACGAGATATCAAAAAACGGACCTCGGATTCGTGATCAGGGACAAAAGTTACCCCTTATGACAAAGTTTCACGCAAATCGAAGAGGGGTCGGGGCAACTGCTGTGTGAGTTGGCAGAGAATTACCCATATTTTAAACCAAATTATATATTTGTTGAAATATAAATACAACTTTGCCGAAGGCACCAAATCGATCAGAAAATCGCTTCTCAAGATACAGAACTTTCCATTTTACATTTTTTCTGTTTTAATGAACACACGAAATAGTCTGGGAAATTAATTTTAAACCATTTCCAGTTCATTGCATTTTAGTTCCAACAGAGATTTGGAATCATCAATTTTCATTAGAAAGTGTTAAATATATTTAATTCCATAAGTTTTGTTCCCTGAACAATAACCAATGATAACAGCGTTATGCGTGCTGGAAAATTCAAAATCGTGCGGTGGTACCAACATTAAAAAAAAATAGAATAATGCATGAAGGCCACATTTTTTAAAAACGTATTTTACTTCTTTAATAATATTTTTTGTATCTATTTTATGATTTCAAAATAACAAAACACACGTTTTGAGTTAAAGCAAACCTGAACTTCCGCTCCAGGTACGCCAGCTGGGCGTGCGTGAACGCGGTCCTTCTCCGCCGGGGCTTCCTGCCGGCCTTGATGATAAGTCCTGTCTGTGCGTCAACCGACCCGGGTCCACCGGAAAGCACCCCCTGGTGGTTCACCAACGTACCACAGCCCGTTAATTGCTGGTGGTTGTGTGGGTTATGGTAGACCGCCGATTCCGGCGAGGACCGGTCCTCGATGTCGATGTCACTGTTGTCCTCCTCGTCACTCTCCGACCCCTGCTGGGATTCTGTTATTGGGAGAGGGGGTAGAGGAAAAAAGTTCAAGTTAGAAAATCCTTCTTCTCTTTTATTTTTGCTTGAGTGTGGGATTGCCTAAAGCGTTAATTAGACCGTGTGGATGATTTTTGCTAGTGCTATTAATTTAAAACAAGAACGAACAAATGGGAAATAAAAAGGATGAAAGTGACTCCGGAACGTGTTCCTACATTTATCCTGGAAATACCCAGTTTTGAGCAAGTTTATCTGGCGCCTTTGTGTCACTAATGAAGAATGTATTCTCTGTGTGTGTACTCCTTAAATGACATCATTTTTTTTCGCTTTGCTTCAAAGTAAATGCATACAATTTAGCACGTTTTTCTACTTGAATGGAATGAATGCTAACGGCAGGAATTATTCCCAGTGTGGTGCATAAATGTTTGTGTTTAGCGACTTTTTGATTATGTTTCTGGGACGCACGTGTGTGGGAAAGAAGTCCTTACAAGGTTAAAACAAAGGTTTAACCTCCGGGCTTTCTACAGTCTGGAGGCAGAAAATTGTTGAAAATTTTAATTTCACAACTTGATCTTATATGTTTTTATTCCGTAGGTATATTGTTTGAACGTTGAATTATGTATTTAATTCGGTTGATCTTTTTACAAAATTCGACAAAATTGGGAAAATTACTGGCAAGATTGTTAAGTTTAATAATTTTAAAGTAAACCATCAGCGTATTAAAGATTTCTTGAACAAATATTTACTCAGAAATAAGATTTGATTCTAAAAAAGTATTTGCCAAAAACGTTCCCAGAACGTGACTCCGGATAAATTTACCAATAATAATCACTCTACAAACAACTTCCTTCCAACCGAGTCAATCTAACCTCATCGCAGCGGGCGGTCCTTCTGCCCTAGTACATTTGAAGGAGGAAATTGGTGGTTATGTTCCCACCCCGTTACATATCCCACGTGATGTTTTTTTCTGCTGAAGCCACGCGCCAAATCATCATCCCATTCAGCGTCGATTCGATTTGTGACGAGTCAAGAGGAAAAATCTCCTCGGGAAATTGGGGGAAATCAAACTCACACACGTGGATCTATCTATCCGGAGAGGTTCCGGAACGTGGAATAAGCGTAAATCTCTTTCAAAGACTCTAACTCTTGCGCAGACAAGGGCCACTTGAGTCGAGAGTCCAGGAAGGGTGCCCTCTACACGTGAGGAATTTCGATTGTTAGCAGATTGATAGGTTCCTTATGTTTTTTATTCTTCTTCGTTCAATTCAATTGTTTGGCAAGAATAGTTTATCTTTGGTTTTTTGAGATAATGATGTAGATGTTTTTTTGAATTGGTGGAGTTAAATCAGTTAAATATAAAACAACAACAAATGTTTCAATTTTGATTAAAAAAAATTACTTACATAGAGAAACTTTAAATTTCACCAATATGCACAATGCACACAGTTATATTGTCAAATTTAATCTTATAGTATTTTCGTTATATGGGTCATTCCATCTGAAGCGGAACAGCATTTGAAAATTGCCCTCTCCGATCCTGCTCAAATTTGGCAGAGCTGTTGAGACTATCAAAACATGCAAAAATCCCGAATTTCATCCAAATCGGACCACCCCCTCCATTTTTGTACCCTCCCAAAAAATCGACTTTTTGGCGATTTTTGAGCAAAACCCCTATCTTCGAACGGCGATAACTCAGGAACCACAAATCTTAGAGGGTCGGTCTTAGTCTCAATTTTGAAGGAAATTGGACGTAGAATCCATTTCCGTGTTCAAAATTTAGATTAAAATATTTTTTCTACCTGTATCGCGCAATTGAAAACTTTAAATGGCCGTATCTCAAAACATCCCTGTTTATTTTTTAAATTTGACTACACCATCGTATTCCCCGGCCAATTTTACATAAGAATCACTTATCGACAGAAAGGAATATGTTTCGTTCCAGAGATATCGAATTTTAATGTTGAGATTACCTAAATTAGCTCTATTCGCCGCATTTGCTAGAAGCACTCGGGCGCGCTGATCAATAACTGCTACCTGTTTATTTATTGAAATAAGATTTCGAGCCGCGAAGGTATTTTTTTTAAATGAATTAAAAATTCATTTGAAATCTTTTGCAGTCACACAAATGGTCATTGTGCTCAGCTAAATAAGCTTTATCGTATTACAATAATATCCCTAAATTAGGCTCAATTTTAGGAACCAATATTAAATAAAAGTTTCGTTGACAAGTTTATTGAAAAACAGGTTTTTTTAATGTCCAAAAATTAAAGAGGAGCAAAGTTTCACATTAATCGAAGTGGGGTCGGGGCAGTTGGCGGTGTTAGTTGGCGGAAAATGACCAAATAAAATGAGCATTATGCGAAACGCCGGGACGGTGGTGTAGGGGTAAGCGTGATTGCCTCTCACCCAGTCGGCCAGGGTTCGATCCCAGACGGTCCCGGTGGCATTTTTCCAGAGATTTGTCTGATCACGCCTTCCGTTGGACGGGAAGTAAATGTTAGCCCCGGACTAACCTAAAAAGGGTTAGGTCGTTAGCTCAGTCCAGGTGTAGGAGTCGTCTCCCTGGGTCCTGCCTCGGTGGAGTCGCTGGTAGGCAGTTGGACTCACAATCCAAAGGTCGTCAGTTTGAATCCCGGGGTGGATGGAAACTAAGGTGTAAAAAGAGGTTTGCAATTGCCTCAACAATCAAGCCTTCGAACACCTAGTTTCGAGTAGGAATCTCGCAATCGAGAACGCCAAGGCAATGCTGTAGAGCGAATAGGGTACGTTATCCATTAGTGGACCCCTTTCCTATAGTAGACCCTCTGAAGGGTTTTTGATGAAAAATTCAATAAAATCACAATTTCAAGCATGTTGTTGTCAACAAATCATTTATTTGGCTTGTTCAGCATCATTTAAAACAATGTTGACTAACATTGAATTGTCCTTTTCACCAAAATAAGTGTTTTAAGTTCGACATCTGAAATCTGTCAAGGCCACTAGCATTTTCACAACAAAACTGCATTTATATTTTATGATTGAATTAGCTATCCAATCATTTTTTGACTGGTTATTTAACTTCAGCAAGTCGAAATAATGTAATTTTAAGTAACTTTACTAAAATAAAACGAAGAACTGCTCAATTACGAGCAAAAATTCGGGGGTCCAATATAGGACAACGAAAAGCCAAACTTTTCCAAAAGTGGACCTCTGTTAATTTAACCTTCAAAAATGAAGAAAACTGTGTATTTAAGCAAAAGTTTCTCTTAATCATACAATAAATGCTTGTTGTAACCAACCTGATTGCATATTTTTTTCAACTATAAGTATAAATATAGTTGTTTTCATGTTAAAAGTACCAAAAATGCTGAAGCCGTAAGAATTTATAATTAATCAAAACTATACTTAATTGTACTTTACTGAAACATCAAAATTGAAGTTTGAAATTATATTTTATAATGATGAATCAATAACAAAACATATTTGGAAAATAAACACGCGTGATTTTATCAGTAACTGTAAACAAATGTATTGTTTTGTTTCGGTCAACTTTTTGTAATTGTATATGTAATTAATATGAAAAAAATCGCTTCAAAATTATTTTTTTAATCATTTTATGTTTACAGTAGTTTTTGAAACGTTTTCTCTGATCCTTAACGGAAATAAATGTGTTTAAATGCCTGTTAGGTTTTTTGTTGTTTTGAGCTAAAATTGTTAACAAAACATATTTTTTATGAGAAAAAGTGAGCAAAATTCATCTTTTATTTATTATATCTATCATGAGACCTACACCATGCATCAAAACACCAAATATCGGTGAAATTTGGTATAAAAATAACAGTTTTCCTATAGTGGACACGGGTCCACTATCGGATTATGTACCCGGGTCCACTATAGGAAAAGGGGGTCCATAACAGGCAAAAAACACTTTATTTTCAAATGGCTATTTTTCTGCTCAAAAACAAATAACTGATGAAACAAATAGTCAAAACTGTTCAAAAGACTTCAAATTTCATTGTTTGGTACAAAGGGTTATGAAAAAGTGCTTAAAATATTGAAAAATTGTAAAAAATGCGGTTCGGCTCTACACAGAAAAAAATATTCATGTAGATTTACATCATTTATCATGTACCAAAAGGTATCATGATAAATGATGTAGATTTACATTAATTTCATCGGAAATTTACATTATTTTTGTTGGAATTGAGCATTGGCCAAAACGCTTCAAAATCGTGTAAATTTCCAATAAATTCGATGTAAATATACACAAAACAAAAAAAAATTTTTTGCTCCGTTGAATCTAGAATCCATAATAATTTTTAGATTCGAGATTCAACGGAGCAATACAACAAAATAGGCTATAATGGTGATCATACTAATGACGAGGGAAAAATAATTTCTAACGTAAAAAGCTGCGCTAAACCGCGTTTAAAGATAACGAAGTGAGAAACTTACATGGTTGATAAGTGGTTGATTCATCTATCATCAGTTGACAACAGGTGCTGTTACTTGTAGTATTTTTACCAGGTAATATTGTAGGTTACGTTCTGATGATTCCTACGTAACGATGAAGCTGACGCCGGCCAAATTCGTCGCAGCCAAGTAAGAATCCCTAGACAGAGAACTGCATGACTTAGTGGTTGAAGAAGGCCAGGAACCGAAAGGCAACAAGAAGAGCTTGATCGATCTGGATGTTTCTCGTCCAGATGGGAATCAGAACTCTTGAGCATTACCTCGAAGTAGATTCTGGCAATGGCGCACCGTAACGGAAACAAGCTATCGATTTTGTCTTATTCGCCGAGGTTTTGAGCTCTTATCGGATTCGGCGGTTCCACAGGCGTAGCTCGAACGACCAGCTGGTACCTTCGGGACTTTTAAGCGTAGAACTTCGGTTGTGCTGCTCTGCCAGGTCGATCAGTTGCTTCGGGATAAGCTCTTCCGGACAGTCCATCTGCAAAATAGAACAAATTAGTTGATCTTGTAACAGTAATGGACTAAAACTTGCGGTTACCCTGCAGATCTCCAAAGTATTTGTCGTATTTACAGATCTCGTCGATCGCACCCTCCTTGTCCATTTGGTTCACCGACAGGACACACGTCTTTTCCAGCCTTCCGTTCAGCGCGTACAACGAAGACTTTGGCTCAGCTAGAAGCCGAAAATGTCCACGATAATAAGTAGTAGTCGTGTTCGCTCCGCGTGATTCAGAAATTAGTGACCCATTTCGAAATTGGCGTGCGCCCTCTGAATCAGTCCGGTCAAACAGGCGATTTGCCGGTAGTCGTTGTAAACAATCGTTCCAAGTTGGGGTGTAATTGTGGTGACTAAAAGAAAGAAAACATCAACGAATTGTTTAAATGCCAAATTCACCTCAATCATACATGGATAAGTAGCAATTTTGGGCGTCTGCGATTAACTTCAAATCCAACGAGACCATCTGTGTCTGGCCCTGTTTGCCAAGGAAGGAATTTCCCGAACGTCCACCGTTCCCGTTATCAGCAGCCAGACAAGTCTTGCCATCGTCGTTCAGTTCTGTCACCTCGCCAGCTCTCCACCTTCCACCAGTACTTGAATGTCCACCGGAACCTCAACGAACCGGTCCACCCATCGGCAGCCCAGAATACACACTTTGCTGCTTTCCTCAACGTGCCCATCCAGCACCTGGTGCCGGAATATTTGTGCAAGACCGTACATCGGCAATCCATCACCACAGTGGCCGCCGCACATCGAAAGGTGTAGTGTGTCCAAAAACTTGCCCCGGAAGTAGGTGTGGATTTTCTGGGGAAATAGTTTTAAGTTAAAACTGAAAACAAACAATTCCTTCATGACTTACCTTGCGAGTAAAATTCAGAAGTGTATTTTGTACCAACACCATGCTGTTTATCAACCTTAATTTGGTAAATTTACAAGTTGTTTAGTTTTTTTAACTTTAAACTTTTCAAATTCTCGGCATATTTCGGCAGCATTCCCGGAAAGATTTGTTTGTTTATCAACACTCGCACGTCAACCAGGCGTTGGGTAGGAAAAAAGGTCAAATGAATTAAAGGTCGAAATGTGTGGAGTTCGAAAGATGTCAGAAAACGCGAAACTTTTTTTTTGCGTGTGGCAAAAATGTGTGAAATTGTTTTTTTAAACTTTATCATGAAAATTAAAATCCAAATTTGAAAAACTAGAAATACAACAACCAGTAACCACAACCACAACTTCAGCTGAACTTTGTGCTTGAGTGAAGTGATAGTTTCAAGATTTGAATTCAATTAGTTTATTTATTTATTTATTAATCGATGGAATATTTATACATAAAAGTGGACAGACATTCCATGACATACTTTTGATATTCAGTGATAACTTATCACACTTGGCCTCACCTTATTCTTCACCACATTGATTTGTCGCTCTGGTCTCGACAGTAGACTGTCTAGTTTTTAAAGATTGGCCAATGTCGCTGGACACAAACCGTCCTTTACGCCCAGCAATGCTGGCAGTGTTGCAAACCCAATACATCTGTTGTTAGTGCCGATTTAAATTGCATCGGCCAGTCTGTTTGAACTAGACAGTATGAAGTCTTGACCGACGACGTCTTGACAGTTTCAACCGCAGGTGCGCTGGTTTGGCTCAACTGGACCGTCTGGACTCGAATGTCATGCAAGTGAAAAATTGTGAAAGTTGCGCCCAAATGTATAAACAGTTATTTTCTGAAAAATACATAATTAAAACGCTAGAAAAAGGTAATGAACAGAAATGCTTTACAAATATGTTACCAATTACCAAGGAGCAAATGGCAAAGACACCGATTTGAAGGAGGACATCTAGTGGTCCAGCTGAGTCGAGTAAACTTCAATGCAATCAGGATGGAGCTGACTACGCTGGAAGCAGTACCGAGAGAACCAGATCCAGAAGTGTCCGTGCTGGGTGATATCTCCCGGAGGACTTGAAAAAGCATAACCATTCGAGGAGGAACAGCACATCAAAACGAATGCTGCTGGATTTGCACAACTAGGTGAAAGTACTGATCGAACAGCTACAAAAGGACGATGCCGGCAAGGAAGCTTCAAAATTCCATAAGTCATAACGCTAACGATTCGCTGCTGCTGATATATTAAGAAATTAGACGCTTAATTCAATTAATTATTGTAAACTCTTACCAAATATCACGTAGCGCCATAACAAATACGTTCAGAATCTCTCCAAATCTTATCAGTCGTCTTCTGGATAACCGTCTTAACGCAAAATCATCATCTCAACAACGACAACATTGCTCTGATTTGTTTTTGTTTTTATGCAGATCACATTCAAGAACCAACATCAACATTCATAATGAAGCGACCGCTTCCTAACAACAACACATCAGGACTGATTTATTTTGATCAGCTGTCATTCAATAAACAGCAGTTGTAATGGATATTTACATTTATTTAGAAAATGCATTGCATGATTTTTACATGATTTTAAGATTTACACGTTTCAGACCATAAATAAATCGCAAAGTCAGTTCCATTTACATGAAATTTATCATTTACATGCAATTAGATTTTACATGAATGCTTTTTACATCTGAAACATCATTTTACATGTTATTTAAATGTTACATTTTGTAGTTTTACATTGGATTCATAGTTTACACGACATGTAAATTTACATATTTTTTTCTGTGTACTAGGGGGTCCACTAATGGTTAAAATACCCTAATTCGTTTTTTTTATGCGAAACACGCATTACAATCAAAGCCCTAATATGCAATCTACAATAACATAAGTCAAATTGAGTATTTCCCATTACCTTTACCTATTTCAATACATAACTTCATGATTGTTTTATGAGATCTGATTATAAGACATGGACGACTTTCTACCTGGTCAATTGGAACGTTACAATGATCGTTAAAGGCTTGAATGTTTTAGTGTTAGACATTTTATTGTCAGGTAACGTTAGTTCATACATTTTAACATACGCGTTTGGTTTCTTTACATCATTTTTTTTTATACCAAATCAATCAGGTAAATTGTTCAGCTAGTATTTAAGAGCATACAACTTATTTGAAGTGATCATTGTTTGTTTAGGCAGCATAGTGCTTGTGACTCGAAATCATACAAAAAATCAGCTATCGATTCATCATGGATTTGAAGACTTCATTTTCCCCAACAACCTCATCGTCATCAACGCCACCTTCTTCCTCTTCGTCACTCGCTCCAGCAACCGTACCATCCAGATCAATACTAAGAGCTTGTGACCACAAGGATCTCACCTTCGAGCAGTACATCTGGAAGGTGTGGGTTATTCTGCAGACCAAGAGCTACAAGCCTCACGACGTGCAGATCCTTCCGGTGGCGCCAATGGTCGAAACGCTGGACGCCATGTGCCACAGGCTTGACCTGATCGAACAATTCTCAACAGTTCTGTTCGATCCTTACACAATAAGTAAGATCCTGAAGCACTTTCCTTACGCCCGAGTCAAGTTGGTGAAATACTTCCAGTGGTTGGAAAAGATTAAGGGAAATTTCGTGTGGCAACTGGGGCAGAAGGTTAGCGACGAGGTTGATAGATCTTGGGGCAACCGTCGAGCGATGCACTTGCTGGGATACAGCTCGAATCTTCGGCTGGGAACCATGCTCATGGAAACGGGTTGGTTCGCAGAGTCGATCATCGTGCTGGATCTGGCGCAGCAACAAGCTGGGTACGAACCGGTGAAGACCCTTCAGGTGCTCCGAGTCTTGCTAATGTCGGAGAGTTTGTCCGGTCGACACGAAGCGGCATCAGATACGATCAAACACATCGAAGCCCTGCTTTGTCAGCCGGTCTCGATCACGACCAATCTGGTAGCGGCCCTTCATCAGGCAATGTCGGTGAGCTTCTTCGAGAACTGCGAATTCGACCTGAGCTACCAGCATGGACTGATTGCGTTGCGGTTGCTCGGCGAGCAGGTCTGCGTCTCATCGACGATCATCAACACCTATCGACAAATGGCCAGATGTTGCATCGCGAAGAAGCGATCTCATCAGGCAAATCTAATGATCACCCAAGCGGTCATTTGGGCACGACAAGCTTTCGGGATGACGAGCGTATACTACGCTGAAGTTCTGGAGGACTTCGCATTTTGTCTGCTTGCGATGAACAAAAACTACCTTCAGGTGTACGACGACGCATTGGAAATCTATCTGGCGAAATATGGTGAAGATTTCAATCGACTGGATGTGGCGCAGGGAAATCTCGCCCTTGGATTGTTCATAAGGAAGTATGCGTACGGAATCGAAATTCCAAATGAAGAAGTTGGTTCTGAGAAATCAAGCTATGATAACAGAGAACGATTAGCGGCAAAACGCGTCAAGGCATTGGATTTAGCTGTTCGGGAGTATCAATCAATATTCAATCCACTGCTAGATATGGACGAAACGGAAGATGAGTTTAGCAACAGGGTGGAGCGGCTTGCGATCAGTGTGGTGCAGAATGAGTTTCAAATTCTGGATTTTATGCCGTGAAATATCAGTATCAAAGTCTTATTGTGTTTTTAGTAAACAATATAAATAAAATAATTGCATGTAACAAAATTTTTGTATATTTCTTTTAACAACAAACTAACAAAATGCGGTTGAATTTGATGAATCCTATCATATATACCAGCGATTCTCAACCTTCTTCTAGGCTGATACCCCCTACCATGTAAATCAAGTAGGCCCGGTACCCCCGTTGAGAATCGCTGATATTTACTAATCTCACCTCTAAGATAGAGTGACATTTGGTCAACAGAGCTTTAGCTACTTCCCAACAATAAGTATTACTTAATCTACCCTTAGGTGGTTGTTGCCTTCCTCACATTGTAATACACTTAAGTGTTTATAACTTTTGATAGAGTTTTCAGATCTTATAACTTTTGAACTCGTAGGAAAGGTCTTTTGAATACCTTTCTAAACATGTATAACATGCTGGGTTTGTTTACACAAGCCACTCTTATTACAATCTTTCGGACTTTTGTTGAAATTGTATTTTTAACATAACTTTCGAAGTGCAATTTTTTGAAATCAAAATACAGTTTAATCTCGCATAGTGCGCAAGCGTTACGCTTTGTATTTACAGGATTTCTCAAACACGGCATAATATTTTTGCAATAATTTTTAAGCAATTTGTTGATCTTGTTCCAATCTACAATATTGCAAATATGTTATGTTGTTTAAGAGTAAACGTGTAGGGTACTATTCTAAACAACTTTTAGTTTTTGCCTTCCTCACTGAGGAAAGGCTATAAAATCACTCAAAAATGAACTTTATAGTTTGACCTCCTAGACTCAACTTCATTTATACATATCGACTCAGAATCAAATTCTCAGCATGTTTCGGCATTTCACAGTGGTCCAGATCTCAAAATTAAGTGGAAATGGATTTTCCGAAAAATGGTGACGTTTTGGAGCTTTGGAGTCTTCAGAAGAGTTGTTGCAAATGGAAAGGGGCAACTTCAGGTTTGGTTAATAATTAGTCTGGTTCAAGATTCACGGTTTAAATGATAATTTTACATGGAAATCCAAATTATGACCAAAAATCGATTTTTCGATACTTTGGCTCAATTCTGAGGGCAGATTCAGATTCAGCGGGCAAAATTACATGGTAAAACATATATTTAAACAATTTTCGAATATCGTTAGGGTGGTCCCATATGGTTTTCCCTTGAAAATTAGACTTTTTCAAATGAAGATATCTCAAGTTTAAAGAAAACACCGCTGACATTTTTTCAGCGTTTGTAGTGCTAGATCTCCTCTTTCAAATGCAACCTGGTGTTTAAAATTTGGCGAGTTATTTAAGTTTTAAATTTGCATCTTTTTCACCTTAAAATGGCTGTAACTTTTGACGCTTAAGTCCAAATTGACATGTCAAAAAATAAAAATATTCGTTTTTTAGAGCTTTAAAAGCGCTTTCAATATCACTTTTCTCTAAAACTCAACCCTGGATTGCCACGTCCAAAAAACTGATTTTTTAAGGTTTGTTTAGATGCTTTCTATAAATTTGGTCATAGAAGGCATAGAATACGAGATAAAATTTTGGTGTCTTCGAAAAAGTTGCTTGAATTGGCGAGTTCAACAATTTTCTAGAAGACAAAAAAATCACAAAAATATTCCTGTAAAGTTGGATTTTCAAAATCACCCTTATCGTGAACCACCCTAATTTTCAACCAAACCAAAAGTTGCCGCTTTCCATTGCAACAACTCTTCTCAAGACACCAAAGCTCCAAAACGTCATCATTTTTCGGAAAATCCATTTTCCACTTAATTTTGCGATCTGGACCGCTGTGCGTTGGCTGAACTAATATTGTCCTGATGTGGTCTACTCAATTCAGCTTTGGGTCCTACAGGTTTCATTTGAAAAAAAAAAAAAACAAAATCTATAACAAAAATCGATAAGGTAACAATTTTTAATGAGTATTTGCTTTGTAATTTTGTATGAACTTATTTTGCTTAAAAAGTTAAACAACATTGTCGTTTGATTCCGGGAAAATTATGTACCGTCAGTGGGGGTGACTATGGGTCAAAAAACGATACATCTCTAGTAATTTTTTTTTTTTTTTTTCTTAATAACAAACACAATTTAAATAACATCGAAAATCTTCCAATGTAGATTTGTTCTTAGATAGTTTACTAACATTTTCCCAAAATATGGTGGATTTTGATGAACACTACCTTAAATGCCATAGTTTGAAAATTGACCCAATCTCACCCCTTAGAGGGGGTGACATTGGGTCAAATGAAACTAAAATGATGCTCAAATACAACGATATGGTAAAAACAAGTCATCCAACAGTGTTCCTTGTTCGAGGGAATCGTATTGACATGCTACAATGTTTGAAGTGGAGATTTTCAAACATTTGGGTAGTTTTTGAGCAATCCCAACAAAAATTTTAGAAAAATGATTTTTCAAGAGGTCATTTTTGGCCAAAAACGTACCTCAACTTTAGACAGCTGTCAAAATAACAGGATTTACTCTAGGAGCGAGATTTTTTCAGCGAAGTCATCTTAAGATGTCCCCTACACAACCCTTTTAACAGAATTCAGTTTAATTGAGAAGAACCTGAGAAATGGTGAAATCCGTAAAAAATCACTTTGACCCAATCTCACCCCCAGACCCAATGTCACCCCCACTGACGGTATGGTTTCAGTAAAAAACCGATAATTTAAAAAATCGAAACCTGGTGGCCATTTTAGGAAGAACTAGACGGATCCTGTTTCTTCAAAGGGCCATCCCAAAGCCCAGTGAACACTTTTTATTGAAATATAAAAGCAAGAAGACGGGAACTTGAGGGAGATTGTCAATCTGCGTTTTATGTTTTACCTAGTAGGGGAGATATTCCCATTTTCACAAACTAAGCTGTTCGACTTATTCCCGTCACTTTTGTAGTTTGGCGCAATTCAAACAACATTTTAACAGTGGAACGCCCAACGCATGTCCAGCTTACACGGACGCCCAAGCCTCCCAAAAAAGTTGGAACGGTAACATCAACTCGCTGGTTCTCGAGCATAACTCAACCAATTGGGACGATCCTTGTTTCCAGTGATTTGTATCGCAAAAATTACAGATTTGATCAAATTAAGTTCTGAGAAGTTCTAAGATCATCCAGACATAATCATCTTGATTGGCTGAGTTATGCTCCAGAATCAGCGAGTTGAAGTTACCGTTCCAACTTTTTTGGAGCCTTGGGTGTTGGAACGTTAAGATACATCGATAAGTTCTGCCCAAGTAGCAAGCTAAACATCGCTTTTTATTTTTTTGTTGAACAATTGCTGCACAAGCGTTTTTATACGTTGATTATTGAACAAGTGTCATCAAATTTGGTCCATTGTTCTCATTTTGATCAAAAACCCCATGGTTCAACATAGTTGTGTAACAAAAATGCCAAATCTAGCAACAAATTACGAATAGTTCAATTTGAAGTTTATTCTGACTCAAATGGAACATGCTTTTAGAACTCGAAAAGCAAAATGACATTTGCAGACATGATGTTCCATTTCAGTTTGCTAAACATGATAAGATAGTAGATTTGACCTTTGGCTTCGGCTGGGATTTCTCGTAAACAAGTTGTTTATGTGTAGTTCACGTTCGTGTTCAGAAACCGATCAAGAACATGTTGACGAAACAAGCAAGGATAGTTCTAAAAATAGAAACAGCTTATGTTCGAAAGAAGTTTTGGCAAACTCTTAGTGAACTTGGTAAAACCTAGATGATCGCAGACTTTTTATTGACGTTTAGGCCTGCTCATTCCTGCACCCCTCGTGGAAGAAGCAGACGCGCGCCCGGACTTGACATTTGGAGCGATCTTGGGTTCGATACTTCCCCTGAGCATACTTCATCAAAAAGGAAACTGAAAATGCAGCACCGGGAACCAGCAGCAGCAGTAGAGTAGTAGTAGTAAGCGATGTTAATAAGCACTCAAACATAATAAAAAAAATCCCCAAAGGCATAATTAGGAAATTGAATGATTTTTTATGGTTGATATTTTTGTATGCTGGATCATTCATATTATTATCATTCATAAATGCGTATCTCTGTCCAAACTAATAAATTACAAAAAATCAGTAGTTAAAGTATCGTAAAGCGACATAACTCACAAATAAAGGATTAAATTAAGAAAAAAAAACTTTTGAGCGAACACCTTGAACTTTTTTTTATGAAAAGCCTGTTTACCATTCTTGTTTGCCACGATATGTTCTTGAACGGTTATAAAAAAAGTTTGCCTAACTCCCTCCTAAATCTTAAAGACAGAATGTTGTTGAACGGTTCTAACGACGTTATCCAACCCGGTTAAGAATCTTAAGTCATGAGTTCTTATGACATGTTCAACAAACTTTCTCTATGCAAGTAGGACGTGCGCTGGTAAAACTTAATTAAACCACACACATTTCTAACAGGTTAAGAGATGTTCAACAACAAAAAAAAACGTGCGCTTTTTCCAGCGTTCAAGAGTTCTCAGGGACGTTGGGAAAACATAGTAAATGAGTTCAACAACAAGTTCGGAAATCTTTTGGCGAACAAAGTGTGCTACTTGGGTGATAAGCCAAAAATAGAAATGTACCGAGAAAGGGTATACTTCCCCTAATCCTCATTATAACCCCCTTCAAAATCAAGCCAAAAACCAGAACCAAAATTCTCACTTGGCTTAACCTTTACCGAAGCCAGATAAATGATCACGAGATGAAAATTGTCTTACCCTTTTTTGTGTAGTAACCTACTTACTCTTTTTGAAAGACCAACACGTAAAATTGTTTGGATGACTGATGAAGCACATAAAAAATATAATATTATGCACAGTTGATGCAATAAACTTAGAGCATGTAAAAACAAAATCAAAAAAATCGAAATCACAGAAAACTCATAATTTTTATAAATTGAAAAAATATTGCCTATGCTTTACTGTGAATATCAAAGAAATATTTGAAAAGGTTAATATTGAAAGATTGATATTTACCGCTGGTATGTCGGCTGGAGATCAAATCACCTAATAAATCCCTTATGAAGAACGACTTGTGTGGTTCCATTTTCAGCACAGTTTCATTCACTTGTAAACTCATCGATACTAAATTGCACAAATCCCACCGAAAACCCAGACCACCACCGATCCCAAAAACTTCCCAAGTCACTCCAATTTGCCACTTCAGTTCACTGCAATCCACCTGCAATCTGCTCCGCACCTTGGTCCATTGCACACAATCACGTGGTGCACCCGTTCAGCTGGGAATCGTTTAACCAACTAACACATCTTCCTAGACGCAATCCCCACGGCAGCTGGCACCGAAATGTTCCGCCCGATGGCCCAACACGTTCCGTCGCAATCAGTCCTCCTTCAAAATCCGAGGAAGACACCAACTTCACCACCAACCGCAGCAGCAGCAGCAGCAGCAGCGAAAAGTTTACCCCCTAAACAGCCTTTAATTCGAAATAAAATGGAAAACATTATTTCTCCATCAGAACAACTTTTAAGCCATAACACACTCCCACTTGTTTGCCCAACCGACTTTTCATAATTTATTCGCCGTCGCAGTCATCCCTCGTGGTTGGGGGGGGTGTTTCACAGTGTGGTGAGTTGGTGAATTACTTCCACCACCGTCTCACCACCCTTGATTTCCTTCTGCGACCGCGCCTTACTTCCAGTAGATTTGAAAATTCGCCTCCCTCTCGGGTTGATTCTTGAAAGTGTGGGTGGGTGGGTTGGAAAAGGTTCTTCCGTCGGACGATCCAATTAGCAAGGGTGAGTTGCGGGTAAAAACGTAGCGCTATTTACCTAAAGCTAAATGGTTGCGGTAATATTTTGTTGATAGGTTTTCAATTTAACAAAAAAAAAAAAAAGGGAACAAAAAACAATTCATTGAAAAAACTTGTTTAATTATTTGTACACTACCTATTTAAAAAAAAACATTGTATAATGTTTATTTCTAAAGTTGTGTACTTTTATTTTTATTTTTTTTGAATCACACATTGGTATAGTCGTACCGCTTCAGAATAACATATTTTTATACCTTTCTTAATATTTTGCTAATGTTTGACAGTACACTACATAACAACGTGCAGAGCGTTCTTTGACACTGTTTGCACGCAGGGGGAAATAAACCCATTTTAAGCCTAATAAGCGGTCGTGTTTGAATGATGCTGGATAATCTGCAGTGTTCCTTGAAATTTACTAATACCAAGTACACCAACGAGTAGAGCAACTTTTTGTGAACATTTCTGTTTATTTTCACTTTTATTAAAAGTTATGCTATTCCTTTTACAACCATTTGAAAAAAATATTTCAAAAATGTATTCTAATCAGTCGAGTGCATTTGGCAACGGCCATTTTCCTATTTTTAACTTAGTTTTTTTTTTACTTCCAGAGCTCTTTTGGGTCTGCTTAGTGCTGCCAAAATTGATGAAATTTTAAGCGAACACTCACGAAAAGTAGCATTTATAGAGAAAATTTCCTGGCAACACTGGCTTATTCCAACGGCGCTGCTGGTGGTTTGGTGGCCAGTGGCGTGGTTCACGTTTCTATGAAAAAGACAAAAGTTGTTATTTTGTCTTGCATCAACCGGAATTTCGTTCTTTTATGTCCCCAGAAGCACTCCTGAAAATTTGAGCCCATTTGGTAAGGTCTAGGAGCTCCAGTTTTAATTTGAAATTTATATGGGATTTTGATTTATTTTCCATGGGAAACTATCTTTTTTTACATTGTATTAGGATTTTTTTTTTATAAATCGATGAAATGACTTGATTCTTATAGTAGGAGATAGGTTTTGAACTGGGGAACAACTTTGTAGAACATACCAACATGCTAGGAAGTGACCCTTTAAAGATACAGATACTTTTAGATGGTGGCCCACACAGTAAAGCCCCTTCAAAAGCCACCATCTAAAAGTATCTGTATCTTTAAAGGGTCACTTCCTAGCATGTTGGTATGTTCTACAAAGTTGTTCCCCAGTTCAAAACCTATCTCCTACTATAAGAATCAAGTCATTTCATCGATTTATAAAAAAAATCCTAATACAATGTAAAAAAAGATAGTTTCCCATGGAAAATAAATCAAAATCCCATATAAATTTCAAATTAAAACTGGAGCTCCTAGACCTTACCAAATGGGCTCAAATTTTCAGGAGTGCTTCTGGGGACATAAAAGAACGAAATTCCGGTTGATGCAAGACAAAATAACAACTTTTGTCTTTTTCATAGAAACGTGAACCACGCTAGGCCACCCTTTGTTCTTTATTTGCATTCGCTTCTCGCTCGGTTTTCTTCAGCCTTCGATTGGAATGGGTCGTCAAAATTGAAACGTCAAAAGACTTGGCGCGTTTGTTTTTTTGATGGCGCTTGCTAATTATTCACATGTTTCGGGTTTATTTTTCAAGTGAGTGTCCAACTAATGTGCAAAAAAAAAAAATGTTGCCGAAAGTTGGGGGCTGTGTTGTATCGAAAGTGCCGTGAAAAAGTAAGCGAAAGTGAAAAGTTGATTTTGGCGATATTCATTAAGCCTTTGAGGGTTTCTCGCGTGTGTCACTGTGTGTGCCAACAAAATGATGAGAAATGGTCTCGCAAAATAGAAATTATGATCAAAAGTGTATCTACAACCACTTTGCACTAAGCTTAGGAATGCGAATCAATCTAAATGAATTTATTTACAATGGAAAAGAAATCAAATTAGAAACTTGACGTATGGATTGGAAAATTTCAAAATTTACGGTAAGTTGACGTTTTTATATTAAAGGAAAATACGGTATGGAGGAAGAAAACTATTATAAATCGAAAACACCCATGGGAGATTTATACGTAGTTGTGTTTGACCTTCCTGATTAAGAATATGTTCGATGTTTTTCAGAAAAAATGTGTTTTCCCATACCATGCGAGGAGGCGCATGGTGGCTCAAGTGAATTCAAATAATTTGTTAATAAACCTTATTATGACGTGCTTCAAAATGTTTTACATTTCTTTTACCTTTGATTAGCATAAATTTTTGAAACATGTACTTTTTAATAATTTATTTTTATTTTTATTTGGTGCCGGGCGTCTCCATAAGTACGAAAAAAACTTTTTTTTCTGTAAAACTCGATTTTCACCCATAGAATATTTTGAATCGAACATATTCTTAATCAGGAAGGTGAAACACAACTTTCTACGTAGAAATCTCCCATTGTTTTTTTTTGATTTATACCAGGGGTGCTCAAAGTTTTTGGAGACCGGGCCAAATTTGAAGTTCAAATGAGCTTGTGGGCCAAATTTACAAAATTAGATGTTAAAAATAAATAACGTCCTTTTATTTTAAAAGACTAGAAAATACATCTATTAACTCAAGTTTTTTTTGAAACTTTTATTATTTTTTCATCATCTTCGTCAATAAAAATTATTATAAAAAACAAAATGGCAGTTTTCTACAGGTTTTGTTGATTTTATTGTTTAAGGTCTTTGGAAAATGTTTTCAGCTAAATGTACTTTTATTTTACTTTTTTTGTACTTAAAAGTTTTCAATAAAATTGTTTTTTTTTTATATTTAAAAAAAAGGCTGACATGTAACCTGCATAATTTATGTTACGGCGTAATTTTATCAATAAATTAAGTGTGGCTAGTAAAAATCGTTGAGAGTCAGAATTTCAACATTTCAACAAAAAAATTATAAAAAATGTGTTGAGCCCGTATTGTTGGATTGCAATCGTTATTTTCAAAAAAAATGAAAGACTCGACTTTAAAAAAACCTTCCAGCTACAAAAAAAAAATCATTGAAAATTCTCTAGAATTCAAATTATTTTTAAATAAACCAGAACCTGTCAAAATGATTGTAACCGCAAAGGAATTCATTTTTAAATAATTCAGCTGATTGCACAAAAATTTCCATACATTTTTCTAAGTTTAAAACAAACGATTTTTGCCCATGATTTTTCGAGATAATGGGGAGGGGGAGGGGAGGGTTGTCGAAAAAAGCTTTGTTAAAAACTTGCAACAGACTTATTCCTCCGATTTCAACATTTTTTCTATCTAAGCTTGAATTTCCAAAAACAATTGATGAAAGTTTTGACGATATTTACTAGTTTTACTCACATTGAAACGGTGTCATAAAATGCAGATCAACATTTTAATAAATCATTAGTTTTTAATCAACAAAAAATAAAAGATAAAAGCATAAAAAGTTTAAAATAAAAATTGATTTAAAAAAAATAAAATCACTTTACAACTGAACAACCCGCGGGCCATACTTTGGTCACTCCTGATTTATACTATTTTGCTTCCTCCATACCGTGTAAACAAACAATTGCATAGAAATGTATATCAGGCCAGCAAATTTTATAAGTTGATTGTAGATGACGGCCGTAATTTACGTACTTTCCTAAGTAACTTATCTATTTTACTTTATTTAGATGTTCTAAGTTCAGTGGTTGTGGATAGCCCATAACTCAGTAAATTTTCAACTTTTCAAATTCAACCATTTTCTGTGTGAATTAACAAACATAAAATCTTGAATTTTTCAAACGAAACTATGAATCAGGCCTGCCCAACGTCCGGCCCATGAAGCCATTTCATCCGGCCCGTGACGGCTTTTCAAAATAGTTCTATGACCGGCCCTAAAGGTTGTTTATGGAATACTCAATAAATAAATTGAGTGTCAAAATTTAAAATATAATCATGAGATTAATTTTTTTTCTTCAATATTTTGAAAAAAAAAACATTTATTTGTTTTATTTTTGCTTTTGACATACCATGTTGCTAATTCAACGTTTTGTTTAGATTTTGCATTTGTATTTTTTTATTTCACATTCTTTATATTTGAATTTAATTCTTATCATCTCTATATTAATTTTCAGAACCAATTATTAAACATAAAAAATGTGCTAAAAGAAGTGTCAAATATAAATTTCTAAAAATGTTGGCTATTTTAACTTCTATTTGAATTGTTACATTTGTGAGGATTTTGATTTGAATTGATTTTTCATAAATGAGTAAGCAAAACAATAATAAAGTTTAGCTGGAAAAAAGCTTTAAAAAAGCAAATTAATCATATCGAATAAAAAGATCGCTGCAAATATTTTTAAAATTTTAAAAAATGTTTCAAAATGAGTCAAGAAATCAGATAGAAATTTTTTCTATAAACTTCAATTATTTTAGGAAATTTGAAGAATGACAAATTTAAAACTATCAGATATATATTTTTCTCCACATTTTTAAATTTCGTGCCTTTAAAAACATTTTGAAATGTTTTGTAAAATATTTGAAAAAAGGTACAAAACAACTTAAAAATGTTTTTTCGTAAAGATGATTTGAATCCAAATTTCGTTTCTATGATTTTTATCTTGTCTCGTTGATTTTTCAAACTTGACAAAAACTTTAACGACGAAATTTGAATGTTCTTTTCAAGTTAATGATATCAGGGTATTTAATTTCAATCGACTAAAAAACATTTACAATACAATTTTAAACAAAATAAACATAAATAAAAAACATCTTATCTTTGTTGAATCATATTTGCAACACTAGTGTATTTAACACCTTATCTAATAAATTTTATGAAAAAATGTTTACTTTTTTGAACATTTACTAACATTAGTTCCGGCTCGCCACTGCTTCGGAAAAATCAGATCTGGCCCGCTGGGCCAAAAGGTTGGGCACCCCTGCTATAAATATTGCCTTATTTATGGTTGAAAATCAAAGTCTCACAAATAACTATTGTTTTAAATGATATTAAAACTAAAATTACATGAAAATTGCGTGGCTTTTCCCAGTGCATGTTTTAAAACATTTTGAGACAAGTCTTACCGATTAAATAATTAAAAAAAGAAATCCTATCAATGTAACCTCGGTTGCTTGAAACGTTGGATATTCGAGACTGGACAGTATTTCATCGCTTCAAGTTATAGCTACCAAAAGGGATTTAATGCCATAACCCCAAGTTACACCAATTTTGGACGTATCACTAAAATAAAATCAGTTCTTAATTTCTTTACTCTTTTTTGTCACGTTAGAATTGACATTATCTACCGAGTAGAACTAACACAAAGATTTGGAGTCAAATATGTAAAACTGACTTATGTCACGGTAAAATCCGTCAAAATTTTAATTTTAATTTTTAAAGAAAAACATTGACCCTTGAAATCCTCCAATTCGGAACCCTTTTTTCTTACGGTTGTAAACAAACTTCTCTCAAGGAGTACATATTTTTTAACACAATAATGACTTCACACACTGAAACCATAAAACTCAAGCTTAGTAATGTTTTATGATTGGTCTGATAACATTTGTTTGTGAAAAATATCAGTAAAATTCAGGTGTTCTACAATTGTGGGAGGCACAATAACATCCCACAATTTTTGAACCGGGAATTTTAAGGCATTGTTTTGCTGTTCTGGATAAAATAGTCTTAACTTTCAAATAATAACAAGATTACACTGTCTGGTCTAGCCAAAATGATTAAAATCCAATAAAAATATTGCGCAAATCTCACTAACTTGGACTTCGCATTAAATTATTGCTATCGATCGCACTATTGCGAATTGCCAAACTGGCTTGGAAAATTTAAAGTTTCCTCAAAAATGGTCAAAGAGAGCCGAGGATTATCGCTTGTTTTTAAGCTGTCACTCGCAATTTTGAATTGCGAAAGTTCAGTTTGGTGGAAACTGCGACTGCAAAAGTAAATAAACAACGAGTGGTTGCCTAGATTTTTGATTTTTTGCTGTCAAAAGTGCGAGAGAGAAATGTGGGCAAAATCCATGTTACAGTGCAAGGATCAATATTCAAAAAAGTTTTTGTCTCCCTTTCCCAAAAAGTCATATAAATAATAAGACAAAAATAATTGATCTTCAAAATGTTATTCTAGATCAGATCAGCAAACTAAGAAAAGTAAAAATAATGTTAATGAATTAAAAAGGATTTTCTGAGTTTCAACAGGTCTTAGAAAACTTGTATCAAAAAGTTGGGCCCATACAAATTTAATCATTTTGCGTTCAAACAAATCTCAAATTTGAGGTTTTTTTGCGATGCAGCTATGCGCGTGTTTTGATCATTCGTGATGATTGTTCATAAAAACGTAGAGCAAACCTTACAAATTTAAACTAGATTAACATATGTTTAGCATGCTTAACGATGAATTTTGAAAAAAAAAAATATAAAAAGATGATTCCAATACAATTTGACATCCTTTTCCAATTGGGTGGTATGAGCCATTCAATCTGTCGGTCGGTTGAAAAAAAATCTCTACCCAAAGCTAACCATCCTGCTTCTGCCGCAAGTGGATCGTTAAAATTATCCAAATGAATGAGCAATGTTGGATTATTTCCCTTAATTACTGGACTGGAAATGATTGTGCCAAGAGGTGCTTCCGCGTTATTTTGTGCTGCGCTGAAATACAAAAAAAAACAAGAAGAAGTGCTCCATGGCACTGGCGCTTTCCACCATGAACAAAGTGTTTCAATACCAATTAAAAATGCTATTTGCATCGTTTTGTATCTGCATCTCCCCGCACCTCTCCCCCACTAGAGCGCTTTGGGAGGAAAAATCGCTTGGAAGGAAAACTGCATAAAAGCTAAACTTTTACAACGTGCATAGAGCAAAATGCAGTGAGCGCGTTCTGGTGTGGGATGGGAGAGCTCGACAAAGTGGGCGGGACTAAAAAACTGTTTGACGAATCGTAGCGGACCGCGAGTAATGGTGGATGGTGGATATTCACCACGGTAGTTTGGTAGAAGTGCGCAGAATCGTGTGTGGAATCTTTTAGCGGTTGTGATTGCGGTTTTGCGAAAGTGGCAATCAGTTAGGCTTTGGGTGTATTTGCAGTAACTGTGGTAAAAAGTCAAATTCAGCATTTTGTCGATCAAACTAGATCATTTTTTAAAATAATAACGTATAAAATGAAACTATCGAAATTTCAGATTTCAGTGCTCGAAATCTTGTTTTTTTCTATTGTGGAACTTTTGTTATGAGAATTTTATTTGTATCTCCTAAATACGTCTTTTGAAGCTCGAAACGGTCTTTAAGATTAGTTGTGAATTTCTAGTTATAGTGACTAATAGTGTATAGATTAAAAAAGTGTTTTTGGTGCTTGAAATGTTGTCCAAGGTCAAACTATTGTGATTAAAAATTGTCTTTATTGTAAGACAGCAAACAAAAATCAATTGTCTGCTAAGTTGTAAATTATGTGGAATAAAAAAGGCTATATTTTTAAAAGTATTTTTTCTGCTGCAAAAAACCCTAAATTTAACAAATATTGTTTTTGTAATGAATTAATTATTTAAACATTTATTGAACACAATTCAATAATTTCTTCTGATCTGTTAGACAAAGTACTCAAGTTTTATATTTTTATAGGAGTTTTGATTTTGATATATAAAAAAACACGTTTAAAAAGACTGTAGAACATAATTGAATATAGATGTAAATTAGAAGGAAATAAAAAGGAATCATTTTTTGAGAAATTATGAAACGAAAGTTGTTTAGGTAAAGTTTCTTTGTAAAAGCTTTGGTTCAAGGTCAAAGTTCTGATAGGCTTTAATAGAAATGTGATTGGATTCTCATTTTGCTTCTAATTGAAAAAAATAAATAAATTATAAATATTAGTTTATGCAACAAGCCGCAAAGTAATGATATTTATCGTAAACATTAAATGTGATTCTCTTGAGTTAGATAAACACGACAAGTGCTGAAAAATTCGAGTTTCACACATATTGTTTTGCAATTCCAAAAAAAGCCTTTGAGTGGGATTTTGAGTGAAACGTTCACAGAATTAATCGATTTCCGTTCACAAAGAATAAAAAAAACACTTTAATTTTGACCGATTTTTTAAAGCGTTTTAAAATAGTAGTTTATGCAACAAGTTGCAAAAAGCGGATTTTTTCAGCACAAGTCGTACATTTATCCAACGAGGTTCACCGAGTTGGATAAATAAGAAGAGTGCTGAAAAAATCAAGTTTTGCAACGAGTTCCATACAACATTTTTTGCAATTCCAAAAAACACTCACTGAGTGAAATTTGATGTCAAATTTTCATGTATTTTGTCAATAAATCGTTTAAATAAAAAAAAAGTTGAAAAGTGTTACTTTTCGAAACAAGTGCTGAAAAGTTCAACTTTTCAGCACCCATTTGAGTGCTGAAAAGTAGAACTTTTCAGCATTTATTTTAAAATGTGTTGCTTATCGATTCTGTTATTTTTGGTACAGAAAAGTAGGCTATTTCGTCGTTCAAGAATGACAGGAAAAGTAAATAGTTTCACGACGGAATTGTAAAAATAATTTTATGGCCTTCTGACCCTGTTTAATTTTCAGCAAAATGAAATACAATTTTCTACAACATTTTTTTAAACTTTCAAGGATTACATGACATTAAACCATTTTATATTTTGCGTGTAGAATCTGTTGTTCTAAATATAATAACCAATTTTTAAAGCAGTTTGATATTATGTGTAACATTATTCATGTAGTGCAAAGGAAGAATAACTTTCACAATTTACCTGATTTTATTTTTGTTTTGAATTTTCGGTAGCTCTTCAATTTTAGTAAAGTTCACACTTATGTTATCTTTTAAGTTCACACTTATGATATTATAAACCCAAAACTCTTTTCAAAACGGAATCATTTAAATTAAATAGATATTTTTGTTTAACTCTCTACAACCCAATGCTGCATCTAAAGTTTAGGCGAGTTTTGATCCAAAATAATAAAAATAATTTGTTCAGCCCAATTTTCATCGAAAAAACGTTGGAGAGCAGAACTCGTTTCATTTTTTGAGAATAAACATCGAACTTCGAGTATATTTTTGCTCAAAATCTTCTGATTGTTTCTGCTGTTTTTTTTTTAAATTATTTTTATACACCAGTTAAATTTCCTAACCACTTGAGGTCTCCAGGACTCAGCCACCGAAAAAGGCCCAAACAGGCCTAAAAGTGATAATGTCAAACAAAAAAAAAAACTGGAAAAAAGTATTTTCTATGCATGAAAAAAATATTAAACATATACAAAAAAAACTAGAAAAATGCATTTAAAAACATAATAAAAACTAAAAAACAAAGAGAATCTCCTTAGCACGAATAAACAAAAAATCAATGAAATGTGCAGTAGATGGTTGACCATATTTTTCTATTTGAATGTCGAACTGGTAGATATTGTAATTTATAAGTTATTTTACAGGTTTGATATTTTTTTGTATTTGAAGCATTTTCAAAAAAAAAAATGTTTAAAAATTTAAGAAAGGCAAAATATGGTATAATTGATTCGCAAATTCAATTGCTACACATCAACCTCACACTGAGTGTTGAACTGTCAACAGCTTCGTTAAAATATCGGCGTGAACCTTTGTCGCACTACGGTTTCCATTCACATCAATCACGATGCAATTATGTCTCTCGAGGGCATCATTCAGTTGAGTTTTGTGCAGGTCATAGAAATCGAACTGGAAATATAGAGATATTATTGATTTATCAGATTTCAAAAGGGTATACATTTCGCTCTTCTAACCTCAGCTTTTAGAACCGTTTCCTTGAACTGTTGATCTTTCTGTTCATCCCTTTCAAATTTCTCCTGTTTAGTTTTTCTCTTCCAACATAATCTCTCATTAGTGTGCAAAAGAATAACTCTGAAAAAATAACTCACTGACTAAATAACATTGAATAACCGTTTACCAATCATACTTTTGAGGAATCACCAGCAGACTGAAAAGGTTGTCCACATCTTCGGCAGTGTTGGGATAATCAACCAGCACCCAACCTAGCCGGAGGCAATCCGGATCGAGAATTCTTTTCTGCACCATTGATGTTATTAGCTCCGATGTGTGAACATTATCCTCGAAGCCAATTTCCAGCGTATTTCGGAAATAATTTTTGTCCCGTCTTGCGTTGTCCACCAAGTCGTTGACTGAAACTTTGGTGAAAGTTGTTAGTTGGTTCAGATTTTGATTAAAAAATCGTTTCTTTACTAACTCAGAACTAAATCCAAACTGTCAGCAAGTAACCTAGCCTGACGATGCTTTCCGGAACCAGGCCTTCCAATAATTACAATTCGTTCCACATATTTCATCTTTTCGTGATTTGGTCGTTGCTCTAATTGCTTGAGTGTATTTCTCAAATACATTGCAACTGGAAGAAGGTCTTTTGCAAAATTTTTCGTATCATCTTCTTGTGGAATGCTTATATTGCGATTCAGATGAAACTCTCTTGATATGAATCCCTCCATCTCAGTAGAGTCTTTCCCTTTTGCTGAAATGTTTTCATATCGAGAATAATATTTTCAAAATGTTTCATTACTTACCAATGAAGACAATATTTTTATCCTGAAGACCGAAGCGCTTCAGCTGTGCAGGTAGCTTTTTGAGACTTCTCTTGGATTTTGGTCGAACCACCTGAATCACTGGAGATCGTTGAACTCGACTTGAAACCTTAACAAACTTCTCTAATTCTGAAAAAAAATCGTTCAGTAATTCTCAATTTGGATACACTTTTAGAAATACCAATGTTTGGTGGACAATTTACAAAAACACTAATTTTCCGATACTTTTCAGCAATTTTCCTAATATTGTCCGCTATGAATTGATGAACATCTTCGGGTCGTTTACGATCCAGTAAAATTGATAAATCCTGTAATCAAATTTGTTAGTCGCATATGTTTGTTTCAAGTTTTCAAAACATTACGAAAATTATCTCAAAAATATGATGCTTCTCAAAGTACAACATCACATCGGTTGGGAAGTACGCCGTGTGCATTTGGTTGACATCGCGCAGCAAATCGCTCGTGGCCAGAACTTCCATGCTCTTTGAATTTGATGTTCAAATTTGGTAGATGTTGCTTGAAAATTTGACTTTGGAAGTACAGAAAAGATTTATCAAAGCCTACCGAGTTTAAGATGTGCGTGATGGCGCAAAATATTGATCCTTAAGAGCGAGTCCACGAACAGGGCATACCCCTTTGTATGGGACGTCGTTTGGACCTCACCAATCTGCCTGAAATTTTCAGAGGTTGTTTGTACATATAAAATTAGCATCTGGCCAAAATATGAGCACTCTAGGTCAACGGGAAGTGGGGCAAATCGGGACACAAAGTTTGAAGATTCAAAAACGTCAAAAATCGTAAAAAAGCTGTAACTTGGGCAAAATTCAACTTAATTTCAAAATTCAAAATGCATCTGAAAGGGCTCAAAAAATGCAACAAAATGCAGGGTAGAGCATCCCGATTGGTTAAATCTAAAGAAAGTTACTGGCATTTTAGTGAAAAAATAGCATAATTTTCAAACTCAAATAAAAAAGTGTTCCATCCAGATATCAACTCGGTTCGACCTGCAGCTTGTAGAGGACATCTGGGACTACCATCTGAGGATGAGAACGCTTTGGGTAAGGCAGTTTAACGTATTAAATAGACACTTTTACTTTTAGTGAAGTTTTTGGTTGTAAATTTTTGCTCGGGGGACCCCTTAGATCCCATTTCTGGTGATAATTTTATCATATACGTGTTCCTGGGACAATTTCACAATAGAAACATACAAAAAAATGTTTATTTTGATCCATTTTAACCCTTTAAAAAATAAAAGTTAAAACAAATTATGAAGTGGCTTTTTTCTGGTGTCATCTAGTATCCTTGGAAACGAGCTTGATTTTCAATAAATGTGAATCGAAGATTTTTTTTAACTTTTATTTTTTAAAGGGTTAAGATGGATCAAAATAAACATTTTTATGTATGTTTCTATTGTGAAATTGTCTCAGAAACACGAATATGATAAAATTATCACCAGAAAATGGGATCTAAGGGGTCACCCGAGCAAAAATTTACAACCAAAAACTTCACTAAAAGTAAAAGTGTCTATTTAATACGTTAAACTGCCTTACCCAAAGCGTTCTCATCCTCAGATGGTAGTCCCAGATGTCCCATACAAGCTGCAGGTCGAACCGAGTTGATATCTGGATGGAACACTTTTTTATTTGAGTTTGAAAATTATGCTATTTTTTCACTAAAATGCCAATAACTTTCTTTAGATTTAACCAATCGAGATGCTCTACCCTGCATTTTGTTGCATTTTTTGAGCCCTTTCAGATGCATTTTGAATTTTGAAATTAAATTGAATTTTGCCCAAGTTACAGCTTTTTTACGATTTTTGACGTTTTTAAACCTTCAAACTTTGTGTCCCGATTTGCCCCACTTCCCGTTAACCTAGAGTGCTCATATTTTGGACAGATGCTAATTTTATATGTACAAACAACCTCTGAAAATTTCAGGCAGATTGGAGAGGTCGATGCGAGATGGGTATGCTTTGCTCGTGGACTCGCTCTTAAAAACTCTGGAGTTTTTTTTTAAAGGTCCAATAAACCAAACTTCCAGTTTTTGCTTTTTGTTTTTTTTTAAACCGCCTTGAGTCAGGGGTATTAAAAAACACCCAAAAAGCAAAAAAACTGAAAATTTGGTTTATTGGACCTTTTCAAAAAAACTCCAGAACTGTAATTTGGATTTTTTTTATTTTTTTGTGAATCAAGCAGTACAATATTCTTTAACACAAGATTATTTATTTTAATGCAATAATATTTTCATAAAAATAGGAAAACGTTGCACAGTGATTGCACAGTGGGAAAAAGGGCCTAAAAAATTACCGCAACATGATTTCGCGCAAACCATCGATTGCTGTATACCAAAAGCTTCGTTTTTGCATCAGGAACAATAATCCGATGAAAAATCGCACTGCACGGACCGGTGGCTGGAGTACAGGCCACCGGAAGATCCGGATTTTTGGAAAAAGTATCTGATTTATCCAATTGTGAACTGATACGCTTTTTTCTAACATGAATAGTCATGCAAAACAATCCTAGAACAATATTAAATACCATAAGTCCCATCAGAACCGGTTCCACCGATATCCGGTGGCCACATCCGGAACCGCATTAGGAAACAGCATAAACCAGTCATGCGACGTATCAAACTTCTTGATTTTGGATGGAAATGGAGAGTATTCTTAAGCAGTATTTTTGCCTCCTTGACCGGTTCCCTGGTTCTCCGGTGGCCACATCCGAAGGTCATATTTAGCAAATTCCTGAAACCACCCTTGCGACATATCAAACTTCACGTTTTAAAAAAGGAGTATATATAACTCATGTCCCCATCCAAAATCAAGAAGTTTGATACGTCGCATGACTGGTTTACGCTGTTTCTGAATACGGTTCCGGATGTGGCCACCGGATATAGGTGGAACCGATTCCGATGGGACATATGGTATTTCATATTGTTCTAGGATTGTTTTGCATGGACCGAGTCACGTAGCCCAGTGGTAACGCTTCCGCCTCCAAGCGGTAGATCGGGGTTCAAATCCCGGCTCGGACCAACACAACTGGTGATCTTTTCCCTTCTGGAATCAATTGCTTAGTAAAGGGAAGGTAGTGTATCGTCACAAACTGGACCTTATCACGACACCTTAGGGAGGCGACCTATGGAATGTTAACATTAAGTTGAGAATGAAACTGCCACTGAATCCGCTTTGTAAATGCCGGCCCCGATACTCTTCAAGGGTGTTTTGATAAACTTTTCAAATGTCTAGAAGTCACCAACTCGCTACGACATAAGCCTGAGTTGATAAATTCAAAAAACTCATTTTTTCATAAACTCCCAAACCTAAATTACAAAAATGGCTCTAGAAACTTCCCGTTTGAAGATAGAGCTTTGTGCCTTTCAGCAAAGTTGCTCAGAATGGTGTTCCCTACAACTTTTCTCAAGACACCAAAGCGCTATCTCGTCATCCCGCCAAAATAAAAATTCTGAACCACCCTAATATTTGGACCACCCTAATGTCCACCATACCAAAAGATGCCCCTATTGACCCTGATCATTTGTCCCGAAGACACCAAAGCTCTAAATCTTAACGTGTGGCCGCTATCAATTTTGTCACGCTAGATTCCGGTTTCGGACCACTGTGCACTGTGCATTGGTCAGAGTTGGAGTCAGGGTCGGTTCTTTTTGGAGAGCTAGAGATGGAGCCAGCATTTTGTTAGAACTGAAGTCGGAGTTGGTTTTTTACAACAACATTGAATGGGAGTTGTTTTTGGAGTCGGCCAAGTCAGGTTTTTTTAGATGGCTGGAGTCGTAGTCACTCAAGCTCCAAAAGCCGGAGTCGCTAGATTTTCAGCAGCTGGAGTCAGAATCACTTCAATAGTTACCCGACTCCGCAACTCTTAAAAAATATTGAGATCGGAACTTTGATGATACTCTGAAACGCTTGTTTATATGCTATTTCTATAAAATCCCAACTTTGACATTATGTCAACGAAATATGAAAAAATGTTTTTTATATGCAAACATAACCTTTATTGCTACATCAATCAACAACTAAACACAACTTATGCGAATTTTGTAAAAAACAACTTCCTAACATCGTCCAACATCAACGGTGGAGCTCGAATGCTCTCCAATGCCTCTTCAAATTCTTTGCTAGTCAACATCTCCTCGTGCGCCGCGTTGGTCACCGCCATCATCGCCGGAATCCGCTTGATGGCCAACATCTGCCGATCGTCGGTTCCGTTCCGCCGTTCGCTGCGCCCTCTGTCCAGATCCAGCACGTAGTCCATGTACTGATCTATCGATCCGATGTTCTTGTACCCGTAACTCTCCAGATACAACCTGAAAGCCAAGTTACCTTGTGCTAGTTCCGGTTGCAAACACAGATGGCCAAACAGGTTAAAGTAGACGTCCTTAACTTCCGACTCGATCTTCAAGCAGTCCCGGTACGCGTTTACCGCCAACAGGTAGAAGGCAAAGTCCTCCAAGGCTTCGGCGTACGGTACGCTGACAGCTCCAAAGTGATGCCGAGACCAACTGACTGCTTGCGTTATGAGGAGTCTTGCCTGTCCAGGTCGTTTCATGGCGAGGCAGGTTTTCGCAAGCTGACGGAACGTTCCCACGATCGTCTCGTACGAACAGTTGATGCTGTCGTCGAGCAGCTGCAGTGCCATCACTCCATGCTGGTAGCTTCCCTCGAAGTCACTCTCCTCGAAGAAGCACACGGACAAACTGTGGTGAAGACCAGCCGTCAACGTCATCGGGACGTTCTTGGCGTGTTTGATGAGGGCGGCAATGTCGGCAATTGTTTGGCTAGCCTCCTCGTAACGACTCGCCAGGCTCTCGGCAACCAACGCGACTCGAAGGGTCTTCAACAGCTCCAACGGTCTGCTACCGGCTTGTCTTCTAGCGAGGCTCAGAATTACACTAGCTTCCGCGTACCAACCGGTCTCAACCAAAAAGCTGCCCAATTCAAGATTGTTACTAAACCCAAGCAGATGGCCATCCGGAAGATTCGGCAACAAAGCCATCACAGCTTGGTATTGTTCCGTCAGATTCCAAACAAATCCGGCGTTCGATTTCTCCAATATGAGGAAGAACTTGAGCATCTTCTCCCGTCCACACGGTTCCGTGTGCAAAATTTTACTGACATTCACCGGATTGGAGAGCACTTCCAGCTGAAGGTGCACCAGCTCGGGTTGGTGGGACATCTCCTCCAGGACGTTCAGCATGAAGGTGGTCGGAAGCTTCTCTAGCTCTTTGGCTAGAATGCTGTTTTGAAGGGAGAGGAAGCCCAACGGTGATGATCCATCGTCCGATGATGGAGATAGCGCTGGTGAGGAGCTGGTCGTGTTGGAGAACAAACCCGAAGATGAGCTGGATGAAGATGATTTGGTTTCCCAGATTTGGTCCATGATGATGATATTATTAGTGGTTGTTGAAGAATTATGTACTATGAATATCTCAGATAAAGTTGTTGAGGGGGACTGTGATAGAAAATAAAATAGAAATTGTTTAAATACCATGCTGTTTCAGGTACAGCTAATAGGTTCTCGTACAGTACTGCTGAACTCACATTGAGTAGGTAGACTGAACTTAGTGGGTTTTCCAACTAATTGTAAATTATTATCGTACCTAATAAACAAATAGGAAGTTTTACATATTTTTATTTTAAAGATTTCTGTTCGTGATTGAAAAAAAAAAAAAACAATTTGAAAAGAAAGAAATTATCAAAATTAGTTTCGAGTGCATTATACATTTTCAATTGTTGAAACTTCTGATTTGACCATAAACTGGATGAGATTGATAATTATTAAGTTTCACAACACAGGAATGTTTACATGTTAAAAATCATGATAATATTACAAACGGGAAAATGACATCTTTTATGTCTGAAAAATGTGTAAAGTTGTTCAAATTTATGACTATCACGATGTTTTGTCACTTTTTCAGTCTAAATTGAGGTAACATATTTTTTATGGTGTTTAGTAAGATTTTCCATTCTATCTCTTTATTTTTACATTTGTTATCTCCATCAAATTACCATGTTAATAAATTGTTGTAAACTCAATTAAAA